>NC_091768.1:39183398-39486428 GCF_029378745.1 Bos indicus
TTCCACTTTTTGAAACGTGTTTGTCCCATGGTGTATACTCTACCCTACCCTACCTTCAAAGTCTAGGTAAAATGTGTCAGTATGTGTGTGTGTGCCAAGTTGCTTCAGTTGTGTCTGATTCTTTGTGACCCCATGGACTATAGCCCGTCAGGCTACTCTGTCCATGGAATTCTCTAGGCAAGAATACTGGAGTGGGTTGCCATGCCCTTCTCCAAGGGATCTTTCCAACCCAGGGATCAAACCTGGGTCTCTTATGCCTCCTGTATTTGCAGGCAGGTTCTTTACCACTCACTAGCACCACCTGGGAAGTCAGTGTTCCTAACCTTTTTTAATCCATGACTCACATTTCAGGTTCTTTTGGACATGCCCTCTTGTACGACATACCTGTTAACTCCCGAGTTAAGGATCTTTCTATTTGGAACTTTTTCAAACTAATGTCTTGTTTGTATAAATACTTCATGAGTTAAACACATACTATCTTAAACTTCATTATAAGCTTGTGTTATTTGTTTTACCGGATTTAAAGAGCATTAAGAAGCTTTCTATTACTACTTAATTTTCTGTATTTCCCAGAAACTACTCCTGTGTCTTACACATAGTAGTGGTGATTATAATCTGTTACATAAATGGATGTTTATAATATGGGGCTAGTGTTTGGTACTGATCCCTTATAGAAAGCAGCCAGTGGCTGCATCAGGAATTCCTGAACTGCTGGAATCAAGGGATGTAAGTCTTGGTGTTCGGAACTAGAAGCTGAGTCTAAAACCAAAGATGATCAGGTTGTAGTCAGATGCCAGGAGGCCAAACACAAACATCAATTAAAAAGATCCAAAGGCCAAACCTGAGACAATGTGTAGAGCAAATGGTATGGAGTAAGGCAAAGGAAAGTAGAAAAAATAATAGGTTAATAACAAGTGGATGGGGATCCGGGATAGTAGACTTCTTTAGGGGCTTATGCATAGCACTTACCAAATCAAAATGAGTGGTTTGTTGGTAGAATGGAGTTGCCTAAGAATCAGAAGTTGGGGTGGCAGCCATTTATCATTTCTAGCAAAGAAACACATACATGGAAATAAATTTATAATTGCAAACATAGTGAAATATAAATCAATTTTGAGAGATTTAATTTGAGCTCCATTTTCTTGCTTCTGCCTTATCTCCTTAATTTCATAGTTTTGCACAAGATTACATACAAGTTCTAATGTATTTTTTTCCTTTATATTATGGATAGAGAAAAACATTTTTAAGAGATATAATATAGTACTCAATATCAAATACAAAAATTCAGAAAAAAAATTTTGCTATATTTTTTAGATTTTTAAAAGCTACAATAAGAAAATGGTACCTAATAAGTGACAAATAGGAAAGCCTGGTGCGCTGCTGTCCATTGGATCACAAAGAGTTGGACATGAGTTAGTTACTGAAAAACACGACCCTAATAACCACTGATTTTCCTACATTGACTGTTCTCAGCCTGGAAAATTCTAAGAAGTTTCACAAAGGTTTAAAAAATTTTTTTAACATAAAACAAAAAATCCTAATTATCAGAAAGGCCTATTTTATTATTGAGAGCTCTAAAGAGTTTAATGCCGACAGCTACCTTTCCTTATCAAGCGCTTGTTTTGTTTGCCTGTCAGCCTGTGTGGCTGAGTGGAGCAGCTCTCTGCCACACAGTGTTTTCTTATACTAATTAGCAGCAAGCATGGTGGCAAAAACTAATGTCCACATGAAATGCACAGCAAAATTCACTTTAAATTCTATTGTAAACATGCAGTAGTCCTTGGCATGAATTGTAAAATAAATTTTGTTTTGAATTAAATGCTGAAAAAGTATACTTTTAAGACCTATATTATCCTTTCTGATATTGCTGAGACAAGGATAAACTCCCATATTAATTTCTTTAAAAGTCAGTATTTGGCAAACAACATAAAAGAATAGGAAGATGACTTACCAAAGAGCTAGGTGGATCCCACATACTCTTTGGAGTTTTAGGCAAGTTACTTATTCTAAATCTCAAATTTCCTCATCATAAAATCTAAAGACCTGAATTAGCTTAACGGTTCTTTAGAGGAAGAGGCATTAGAACTTGGTATTTCTGACTTGGTAGATGTGAGAGGGGAGAGTCTGGGTAAGTGTGACTTTACAATACTTCATGGTAGATGTGAGAGGGGACAGTCTGGGTAAGTGTGACTTTACAATACTTCATGGGTGATCCTGATACATATTACTGGGTTAAGAACCAAAGGACTAAACCATTTCATGGGTCTCTGCAATTCTAAAACTCTATTTGTTATGTTCAATCAATGGAATTTTAATAGCTCCCAGCTTTCATCATTGTTCTCTTCTTAATGAATATATTTTAGGTAAATCCAAGTAGTCTCTAGTTGTTATAACTCCGGGCCAGAGGCCTAAGGCTCAGCTCACTTGAGTCATTTCATTCTTGCCTTTCCCAGCTTCCCCTTTCCACCATTTCTTAATGAAGTGTATTTCAGGTAATAAAGAAGCTCTAATTATTACTAATATTGTTGTTGTGTAGTTGTTCAGTTGTGTCTGACTCTTTGTGACCCCATGGACTACAGCACGCCAGGCTTCCCTGTCCTTCACTATCTCCCTGAGTCTGCTCAAACATGTACATTGTGTCAGTGATGCCATCCAAACATCTTACCCTCTGTCGCCCCCTTCTCTTCCTGCCCTCCATCTTTCCCAACATCAAGGTTTTTTCCTGTGAGTTGGCTCTTCACATCAGGTGGCCAAAGTATTGGAGCTTCAGCTTCAGCATCAGTCCTCCCAATGAATAATTTATTATTCTAAGTTATGAATAATAGCGTATAGTTACTGGGTGCTTACCAGTTCTAAGGTATTAACTCATTTAAAACACATAATTCAATCTTCTGCCAATGCAAGAGACACAGGTTCAATTCCTGGGTCAGGAAGATTCCCCTGGAGAAAGGCAGAGCAACCCACTCCAGTATTCTTGCCTGGAAAATCCTATGGACAAAGGGGCCTGGTGGGCTCCATCTACAGGGTTGCAAAAAAATCGGATACAACTTAGTAACTAAAACAATTCAATCCTCACAATCACTCTGTGAGGTAGGAACTTAGTATTATCATCTGTATATCATGGACGGGAGAACTGAGGTACAGAAAGTAATCTGCCCAAAATCACAGAGCAGGGACCTAGGGAAGCTGGGTTGTAGAGTCTGAATTCTTAACCATGCTGCCACTCAATAAACAAGTATATGTACAAACATACACATTGCTGTTGCCCATCCATGCAGCACTGCTTTCCCTCCTACTTCAGGGGGAAAGGGAGTGTGTTCTTAGAAATTTGTGGGATCAGAAATGATGGAAAGGGGAAGCTGGGAAAGGCAAGAATAAAATGAATCAAGTGAGCTGAGCCTTAGGCCTCTGGCCCCAAGTTACAACTGGAGACTACTTGGATTTGCCTCTAAAAGGGTAAGGATCATAGTAGTGATTTCCCTTCCATTATCATTTCATTCCATAATGTTTGAGACTGTTCTTTTTGACTATTCAAATATTAATTTTAAAAACACTAAAAATTTACCTTATTGGATAGACAAGACCCCAAACTATAAAGTAAAACAGGAAAGTAAGTACAAAAGCTAAATTTGAGGATCAGAAAGAGGTTAATGTAATTGAAATGATTCAGCCTAATACTACTTTTGGGTATACAAAGAATTTATAATATTGTATCTTGGTTTATGAAGCACGAGGTTCAGATGGGTAGAGACTAATACATTATAAAGAAAACATTCTCTTCCCAATAGTATGGATAGAGAATGATCTAGTCAGGACTGGAGGTCCTGAATTTAGTGTTACCGACAAAGTGACAATTCAGCGTTACCAATAAAGGTGAATTTATTGCACTGACAAGTCTGTCTACTCAAAGCTATGGTTTTTTCAGTAGTCATGTATGGATGTGAGAGTTGAACACATAAAGAAGGCTGAGCACCGAAGAACTGATGCTTTTGAATTGTGGTGCTGGAGAAGACTCTTAGAGTCCCTTGGATTGCAAGGAGATCAAACCAGTCAATCCTAAAGGAAATCAGTCCTGAATATTCATTGGAAGGACTGATGCTGAAGCTGAAACTCCAATACTCTGGAAACCTGATGCAAAAAACTGACTCACTGGAAGACCCTGATGCTGGCAAAGATTGAAGGCAGGAGGAGAAGGGGATGACAGAGGACTAGATGGTTGGATGGCAGCACCAAGTCGATGGATATGAGTTTGAACAAGCTCTCGGAGTTGATGACGGACAGGGAAGCCTGGCATGCTGTGGTCCATGGGATCGCAAAGAGTCGGACATGACTGAGCGACTGAACTGAAGTGCCAATATGCACAGCAGTTATTTTTCTCTATCTGGGTGCACTCAGCAACCTGGGAGCAGACACCTAGTTAAACTGGTGTTTTCCCAGGTGATACCAAGGCAACATAGCAAAGGAGACATGGTTCCTGGCAAGAGTGATAATTTAAAACAGAACGCAGCAGGAGACAAAAGAAGTGAAGGCAGAAGGCTGATAGGGAGAAAGATGTGAAGTCTCTGGAATGGAGTTCCCAACTCAGAGAAACCTGAGAAGGTAGAGGCTGCAGCGGAGTTGGGAAGAGCACTGGAAATGAGATATCAGGGAACTGAGAATTGCCGTTAGGATGAAAGTTCTGGATGAAAGAAGTTAGGATGAAAGTTCTGGCCAGATGTGAAGTCTATATTTCTGAAGTCAGAGGAGAAACATATTGGGTGTATGACGAGATTCTCAATGTGGCAACAGAAGTGAGAGGCTGAAGATCACATCAAGGAACTCTGAGGTTGGTGCTAGGAAGCTGTCTCTTTGGGTGATGAATTTTCTCAGGATGAGGGCAGGAACGCAGGTAAAGAGGAAGATGTAGCCAAGTGTCACGGTCATTAATAAATTAAGTTTTGAAAGACCCTGGATATGCTTAGTACAGGGGACTGGATATTCTAGAAAGGTATATTTCTTCTTATTTATATGAGTTTTCAGTTAAGAACAGTTCATATTAATGCAGAAGCAGCAGCTTAAGAAAAATGAGTAATGTTTCCCCTCATTCTTAAGACTAATCTTTGCTGTACTTTTAAACTTGGCAAGAACCTCTGCTTCACATTTTGAAAAATATTCAGCTGTGCCGAGTGTTAGCTGCAGCATGCGTGGTCTTTGATCTTAGCTGTGGCATGTGGGATCTGGTTCCCCAACCAGGAATCGAACCCAGGGCCCTGAATCGGGAGAGTGGAGTCTCAGTGGATCATCTGGGAAGTCCCGTATTTTTATCCTAAGGCTAGGTCTGCTAAAGTCGAATGGAAAATGAAATTACTTGCTAGTTTAGGCAAAAACAAAAAAACAACAAAAAAAACACACCTCAGTTCTGTCATAAATTTGTGGAAGTAAATGTTTTAAAAACAAATTACAACTCAACTGCCCTAGTTCTGGTTTGAAAACATCTGGTGAGACCTCTGGGTAGTTTCCCACTGCTGCTGCTGCCCACTACTCTTTTTTTTTTTTTTTATAGTGAAAACTTTTATATTTGGAATTAGCCAGCTGGACTCAGTTTAGATGATGCCAATTTTGTTGGCAACATCCAAAGCATCATAGTCAGGAGCCAGTCGAACATATGCCTTCTTCTCTCCATCAGGCCTGATCAGAGTATTGACCTTAGCCACGTCAATGTCATAGAGCTTCTTCACAGCCTGTTTAATTTGGTGCTTGTTGGCCTTGACGTCCACAATGAATACCAGTGTGTTGTTGTCTTCTATTTTCTTCATGGCTGACTCGGTGGTGAGGGGGAATTTGATGATGGCATAGTGGTCAAGTTTGTTTCTCCTAGGGGCGCTCTTCCGAGGGTATTTGGGCTGCCTCCTGAGCCGCAGTGTTTTGGGCCGCCGGAAGGTGGGCGACGTCCAGATCTTCTTTTTTTTGTGGCTGTGGACACCTTTCAACACTGCTTTCTTGGCCTTCAAAGCCTTTGCTTTGGCTTCAGCTTTAGGAGGAGCAGGGGCTTCCTTCTTCGCCTTCGGCGCCATCTTCATGAAAAGCCCACTACTCTTTTTTAAAAAAACTTTTTTTAAAGATATAAACACACACACACAAAGGTTTGTTACAATCTTGAAGGAACAGGTTGGCATGTTATTTACCAACAGGCTGACCTTTACACAAACAACCCCTGCCTTCAACAAGCTGAAATTACTGTTATTGATGCCTTCAGAATATTGTCTGCTTCAGAGACCAGCAAGTTTTGTCCAAGTCATACAGAAGTGGCTATATTGGACACCATTTTGTCAGCAAATGGTGCAATGAAGAGGGCAGGGGAAAATTATTTCTGCAGTACCAACCATATGTGTAATACTGTGCAAGGAAAAAAAGGAAATGTCAAAATGTCAAGAAACCTACAATTTATTGCTCAATTACATAATACTTTAGCACGGAGCTAGGTCTTACATTTTTTGAATCACCCTCGGCATCTAATACAGGACTTTATAGATATCAACAAGAAGTTAACAAAAAGTTAAAACAATACAAAATGCTTAGAAGGAATAAAATACACGCTTAATATAGGTGACCAGGAGAAAACAGCTAAACTTGTGTCATTACTACCTATGAAAAATCTTGCTTCTCATTTTAAGCATGTACTGACACAGGAAGGTCCCTATTGTTACCCTTACTGTTACCCAGGTAACTCCTCTTCCTCCTTAAATATTAACTTAGAGTCATATTTCTCAAGAAAGTCTTTAAGCTTCTCTCTAGACTAAGTTGAACAGCTTTGCCATGTGAGAATGGCACCCTGTTCTTCTGAAGTATTTGGTCATCTCAAATGATCTGTTTAATAGCTGTCTTTTCCACTAGACCAGGGATCAGTAAGCAATAGCTCATGGATCAAATCCAGCCCCACTGCCTGTTTTTTAAATAAAGTTTTATTGGAATTCACTCTTTCATATATGTGTGAATCATGATTGTTGTTGTGTTTCTGTGGCAAAGTTGAATAGTTTGTGAGAGAGACCATATGGCCTGAAAAACCTAAAATTTATCTGTCCCTTTATAGGAAAACTTTGCTTAACCCTGCACTAGACTATAAGAATGAAGGCTGAAATCATGCCTGTCTCTTTCACTTCTATATTCCTAGTACCTAGCATAATAACTGGCACCTAAGTATTTTTGGACTAATTTCAACCTCAAGCTTTAACCCATTTTATCAGTGATAACGCATGAGATCACATTAATTGGCCTGTGTTTATAACAGCATTATAACCACTGCTTATCCAGATAATGATTGTAGTATTCTAGTTGGGGTCGGGGGTGGGGGGAACAAAAATTAAATAATACACAAATGAATGGGTTATTGCAACCAGAGGTAAGTGCTATGGAAAAAAAAAACACACAGTACAATTAGAGTGTGTAACAGAGAAACATAATCAAATACAGAGTTTGGGAAGCCCTCCATAAGTGATCTTTGACCTGAAATTTAAACAGTAAACTAACTAGGGAAAAGAGGTGGAGAGTGAACGAACAAACCAGGCAGAAAGAAAATCACATACAGTTCTCTCTTCTTTGGAGAGGAAGAACATGGCATGTATGGAGAACTGATGCTCCTGTCAAATAATAAACAGTAAATTACTGCAAAGTTAAGAGTAGGATCCAAAATGGAGCTAATCACTGTGATATTTATAACATTATATTTGAAACATTCTGTTCCTGACCAACAGTAGGAAAATGGAAGCTATTGTTAAGTCCCTGACACAGTGTATTCTGCATCCATTAGAATAATGTATACAAAGAATTCTCATTTGCATGGAAAATGTTTCTGCCTCAATGTAAAGTGAAAAAAAGAACCCAAGAGAGTATTTCCATTATGTAAAGTATTTATTGAAAAATTTTCTAGGGAAAAAATGGACTAAAATGTTAATCATAACTGCCTTTGGGTGGGATTGAATGTCCTATATTTTATGCTTTTTCATATTTTCTTTCCTATGCATTTCAAGATCCAACCAGTCCATGCTGAAGGATATCAGCCCTGGGTGTTCTTTGGAAGGAATGATGCTAAAGCTGAAACTCCAGTACTTTGGCCACCTCATGCGAAGAGTTGACTCATTGGAAAAGACTCTGATGCTGGGAGGGATTGGGGGCAGGAGGAGAAGGGGACGACGACAGAGGATGAGATGGCTGGATGGCATCACTGACTCGATGGATGTGAGTCTGAGTGAACTCCGGGAGTTGGTGATGGACAGGGAGGCCTGGCGTGCTGCGATTCATGGGGTCACAAAGAGTCGGACACGACTGAGTGACTGAACTGATTTGAACATTTCAAATCTTTAAGATTAGAGAAACATATTTTACTGAAATAAGGAAACACAAGTGTTGGTCTGTGACCTACACATCTGACAGTAAATAGGCTCTCCTGGCTCTTGGAAAGGGGATGTAAATTGAGGATCAAAACCCAGGAGAGTTCACTGTCAATAACAATTAGTGGAAGTTCTCCTGGAGTGTGATTTAAGCTGTGCAGTGGGGACTTTGGGGCCAGGGAAAACTACCCTGAGATATGTCCACAGACATTTGCTGGTAAGATTTTGTATTTTGATTAAACTGAGAACTTAAACTAACCTTACTTATTATATAGGTTTGGTTTTTTCCGGCCTAGGCATAATCCATTGGAAATGCCCCAATATTAGTTCTGGATATGTAATTTAGATGAGGGTCCTGGAGAGCACAAGCATCAGTTCTAATATTACTCTATTTTGAAAGCTTCTTTTTGTTTCTCAAACATCTTCTTTAATTTATAGGCTCATTGGTCTCTCCCTTAAAACTACTACTGCTAATTTATGGAAGTAGAAGAGTTGAAAGTTGTTTTCTGAAAGTTCTGTTTCTCCCTGTGACTGAAAAGATTAACTGGTTAAAAAGATAAGAACAGAGAGAAATTCAGCTCTCACCACAATGATTAATTTTACTGTCCTTCAGTTTTTTTTTTTAAAGAAGAGACATAAAACTCCATTCTTTTATAAAAAAATATTTTATTAATCATTCAGGCAATACATATTTATGTACCTATCTTATACCCAGATGGCTGCTGTGAATAAATTGGGGGAAACCTGCATGAAATCTTTTTCAGAGAGTGAGCAGTCGATGGCAACTGTCTCCAGAGTTTGCTATATTTACTTAGTTCTTCTAAATCCCTTCCGGGAGGAAATGAGTTTCTTTTCCATCATGGTTTCATAGAGACCAGACACTATGAAGGACTGAGTAAAAATTTCCCTTAGAAAAGATCAACTACCATTTATATGCAAGTGACACATAAAATTCACTGGTCCCCTTTAAATTTTCATTCCCAAATGTTTGCTTCATCACAAAGGTCATTCGTATTATTTGTCTGACAATGGGAAAAAAAGATCACCACAATTCTGCTCTCCCAGGTATGAGAATTTTGAAATCTTTTAAACTCAACTCTGTATTTTGCTCTGCTTGCGAATCCAAAGCAAAAATTGCACGTGACCTTTCCTAGATCTGTAATGATCATGGTTCCTAGCTGCAGACAGCAGAGTCCACTCCAGGAGTTCAGTAGACAGAAGTAACTCCTCTTTGGGGGCATTTAGAAATATATGGGGGCATTTTTATCACAGCGGAATGTAGTGCCCAGGGGTCAGGGATGTTAAATATCCTGTACAATAAAGAATTGTTTCATCCAAAATATCAGGAGAATCCCCCTTGAGAAACACTGAGCTCAGGGTCAACTTCATGGGCATGCAAACTGTGCAGTCATACAGGGTCCACTGCTTGGTTTAATGCTCTGCAGTTACCATGCTGAAAATCTTAATACTTTTATGTTTGAATGTCTGTTTTATAAAAGAAGTCAGTGGTACAATGGATCATACAGGCAAGTAGAGGAGGCAACCTGTTTGTCTTTTTCCTTATACCCAGTTTGCATACATCAGTATAATGCCTCACAAGGATTATGATGAACCTAAGTAGTACAGGAACTCAGAGAGTTACAAAGTGGCTACAAGGCAAGCATGTTACATTAGTGACTGATTTAGTGGAGGCACTGACAGTTCTAAGAGGCAATGCTTTCCATTTCAACCAGAAGTTGTGTCAGGTACAGAAAGAAGACAGTGGCATCCTAAGACACACACGTGACCAAATAACTCTATCATATCCTTTCTTGTGTGTGTTACTTTCCTGTATGACTATTTTCACTGAAAATGATGACACAGAAGGAAGGGGAAAGATAGGGCAACCCATAGTTACTTTCAGTTCAGTCCTTCCTTACTAGGCTGTGCTCATATCAAGAAGGGAAAGAAAAACAGCTGAGATGATTGTATGCTGTATTTACACTGCTCTGAAAAGCACAAAATACATGCTTGTGGGATGTACAAACTACAAAATATGAACTGTGTAATTTTGGTGATTTTGTGTATGAGTTAAATGCTCTTATATTTGCATCTATAAATGGCACTGCACAATTAAAGATAAATGATAAAATTCATCCTAATAATCTAAAATTCTAATTTTTATATACTCAGAATGTCATTAAAACACAAATTAAAAAAACAGCACGACAAGTTGAGGGAGAGATGACAAAAGAAAGAAAAAGCCTTATATTTTCAGTACATGTAATGGCAATTTTTTTCCTGCTTTGTGAACAGGGGCCCTACATTTTTCATTTTGCTCTGGGCTCAAAAAACTGTGTAGCTGACTGTGACTGAGCTAGTTTAAGCAGCAAGGGATTAAAGGATAGTACTTAGCTCATAGATCTCTGAGAGGACCAAACAATACATCGCTAGAAACAACATCCAGAAAAAAACCACCCCAGGAAGAACATTCATCCCACATCACATTGCTATTCTAGCAGAAACCCACCGTAGCACCACTTGCCACAGCACCTATGACTCCCAAAACGGATGCCAGAATTCCTCCCCAGCTACTCAGAAGAATCAGACACCTCTGCCATGGTGTTTGCCAGAAAATCCCATTGCCCTGAGTGCAGCTGAGGCATTGTGTTGCTCATTTTCAGTTCTATGTCTTGAATGGGCGCATTTGATTGCTGGAAACTAGGTCGCATGGAGTGAAAGGCCAAAGCTAGCTGGTAATTGTCAGCTTCTTCTCCAACTAACTCCCCATTCAGTGAAACCACTTTGATAGATTGGGAGTATTCACACAATGAAAATTGGTCAGTACTAGAAATCAGGGTCTTTCCCCTCCTCCAGCCATCCTTAATGACTTACCAGCACACCACTTATCCATGCCAGTACTCTAGTTGCAAGGCAGTGTTGAAACAGTATTTTACAATTTTCTAACTTCTAAAGTACAGAAAAGCAAGCTAGAAGGGGGTTGGATAAGTGTTGAGTAAGCCATCTTATAATATCTGCCAAAAAATTATGGTATCCATTGCTTTCTGTTCTAGATTATAAATTGCTAAGAGGCAGATGCTAATAGACATTGAACAGTATTAGTATAGAAGGCTGAGCAGGCTTTTACTAAAGGCATGACATGATGAGCATAGGTCAGTGAACTAGAAGAGATGATCAAATGTTCATTGATATGACTGTAATACATTTCTGTGATGCTAGACTATAAAACCTCTAAGAGCAGGAAACATGTCTGCTTTCTCACTATATCTCAAATCATTTGGCAAATAGTCACTTAACAGTAACAACTAAAAAAGATGCTTTACAGTTATTGAGTATAGAGTTCAATTTCGGCATTTCTCATATTGTATGTAGGTAAGAGTTCCAAATGATTTTACTGTTTTCAGATGAGTTAAATATCTGGACGTCAAAGTTCATTTTGATACTTTCACATACATTATGTCATATAATATCCCATAAAAGTTCAAACAGGAATTATTCTCCATTTCATAGATGAGGAAAGAACCCCCCCAAAACAGTTATCTTTCCAAACTCATTTACCTAGTAAATGATGGTTTTTCATTCTCTAACTCAAGAGTCCAGAGCTCTTTCTTACCTCTGAAGAATATATTTATAAAACACATTTGACAGTGATTAATTAGGGAAGTATTGTCAGGCTTTCAATCTGACCATTAATTTAATTACATGCAACTGGACACAATATCCTAATTTCATGCTGCAAATATTTTTCTTCAAGAGTGAACATTCCTTCCTTGGAGTTCTAGAAGGATCTGAATGGTGGTTGCAATTGCCTTTTCTTAAAGTAAATGATGTTGATTTAAGAGGTAGGAGGAAAGAAAACATTTTCTAGAAATAGCTTATCTGTGAACTTGATGGTTGCTAATTGTTTAGTCACTAAATTGTGTTCAACTCTTGTGACCCATGGACTGTAGCCCACCAGGCTCCTCTGTCAATGGGATTTCCCAGGCAAGAACACTTTTACCTTTTTCTAGTTAGGAATAGTATAAATATTTATGGATTTACTAGATTGTAATATAGTACAGGCATTCATGATTTTATATTACCGAAGAACCACAACAGTGGTGGGTGGAGTTGCTAACAATACAGATTTCCAGGTCCCATCCCTCAAAAATGTGATTTAGTAAGGGCCAAGCTATTAAATCTTTTTTCAAAATATTAAAGAACACTCTAGTGGCATAGAATACTGTGAGAATCACTGGTACTGTGCATCTGATATTCAGTTTGTACAAGATATTTTTCCAGAAATTGCATTTTGTATGGTAGTCCTTTTTAAAAATCACTTCCATTGCCTTCTAAAACTTAAATCAACTTAAGAGATTTTGCCTCTTAAAATACTAGGTAATTTTCTGGATATTAGTAGAAATCTTGCAAGATATGTTTATAATCATGCTCTGAGGTTGAAAACGCAGGCTAATTTCATGTGGTAATCAGTCTCCAATTCCCTGGAGCACAGATTCTTATTAGCATTGTATGTCATGGAATTTACAGACAGCTTACCAGTGCTCTGTCCCTTTGAGCTTTCTGGTTTTCCTACTTTGAGAACCACAGTATTTCCAAACGAGGATCTCTCTCACAACACTTCAAATATATAGCAACCTATTAACCATTAAAATACACCTGGAAATACATGTGTGAAAGAATGATCTCTAATTTGGATAGACTGAAAATGACTGTCAAAAGTCCTAATTCAGTGGTATATTTCAAACTTGAAACCACGGTTTTTGCCGTCTACTGCTTAAATAATTTTGCTGGGAAGAAACTTATAAAATTTTAAGGGAAAACTCTCGTTTCACAGATGAGCAAACTGAGGCCCCGAAAAAAACCCAATTTGTCCAAGGTCACGCCCAGTGTTAGTGACCAAGTCAGACAAAAACCTAACGGTTCCAATATCATGGACAACCCAGCTGCATCGCTTACTACCCTCTTTTCCCCCCTCGCTTTCACAACCGCACCCCTCCTTTTTGGATTTAGTTGTTCTGTCTAACGGTCCTTCCCTTTTGCTTTCTGGCCTTAGGCTAGTAAACCCTCACACAAACCATTAATGAGTAACACTGGGAGTCCACATCTGATGCGGTGACTTTCATGGGCCTTTTTCTTTGGCCAAAAATTTCGCTGAAGGGCTCTTAATCCTATATTCCGCTGGGGAAGGGAGGGGAGGAGGGAGGTCACTGGGAACTGACAAGTCCTTACATGTCCAGGCGCGCGCCCGGGACGCAGCCTGCGGGCCCCGGGACGAAACCAAGGAAGGATATATATACTACGGCGAGAGGGAAGCAAAGGGGCGGGAGAAAAACACCGCTGTGGGAAATCCCTGTGCACTGGATCTGCCAACCCCTGGCAAAGATGAGCAGAGCCGAGCATGAATAAATCTCATTAAGCGGCCGGGTGCAGACACTGCAGAGCGGCGGCGGAGGAGGAGGGGGCCCGGCGTCTCGCACGTTCGGGAGGGAACGGCGGGGCGGCCCTTTTATAGGCCGAAGCCCGCGCTCGCGCGCCCCCGCCCCTCGCGCCGCCCCTGGGCCACGCGCGAGGCCGAGGCGTTACCTGAGAAGGGCCGGCTGGGTCCGCCGCCCCCGCCTCCCGCGAGGCCGCGGCGGCACGAGATCTGCGCCTCGCCTTCCCCCCCCGCCCCGCTCCTGCGGGCGGGTTTTCTTACCTTGTAAAAGGCCGTTTCCGCGGCTGCCCCCGCCTTCTCTGCAGGATGTGAAATGGCGGTCGGCGAGGCGAGCGCGATCGCCGCGGCTCCGGCCAATCCCGCCTAGCCGCCAAAAAACGACCCTGAACACTGGCGTCCCCCTCCCCGCCGGGCCCTCCGAGCCCATCTATGACATCGGTGCTCCGCCGCCCCCTCCCTCCGCTGCCCCTCACCCCAGGTGGCCGTGCCCACCGGCCGAGTCATCGATTCCCCGTGCCCAGCGCGGGCCCGGCTCTCCTGCAGCCTCCGCCCTCGCGGCGTGCCCGGGGGCGGGGGGAGAAAACACCTTCTCGGCCCCCCGCGTGGGTGTCCCGCTCGGGTGCCCGCCCCGCTCCCTCCCTTTCCCGCCGTGTCCCCTCCCCCAACTACTCTTGGCCCTCCCTTCGCCCCACACGCTCACACACACACAACCCCTTCTCCCCTCCCCCAGTGGTTGCGTCCGTGACATCATCATCATGGCAACAAGAGCTGCAGCCGGGGACCGAGGAGCCCGTGTAATTCCCGGCGGCGGCGGCAGTGGCGGTAGCACCAGCAGCAGCACCGACGAAAGCGCGAGGGCTTCTCCCCTGTCGCCCTTCGCCGGGTGCTCCTGAGGAGGCGGCGGCAGCAGTGCCCACGCCGCCCCGCCCGCCGCCGCGGCTCGCCGTGTCTGAGTGTGAGGGGAGGGGGCGCCGCCGCCGCCGCCGCCGCCGCTGCTGTGGGGCCGCCGCTGCGGAAGGAACCGCCGCTGCTGCTGCCGTTGCCAGGTCGCTAGTGAAGAGGAGGCGGCGGCGGCGGCGGCAAACATGTTTTCAGTGAGGATAGTGACTGCCGACTACTACATGGCCAGCCCGCTGCAGGGGCTGGATATCTGCCAATCCCCCCTCACCCAGGCCCCTGTCAAGAAGGTGCCGGTGGTGCGAATCTTCGGAGCGACCCCGGCAGGTAAGCGGGCGCGGGGAGCGGGCGGGAGCGGCGGGCGCCCGGGCAGCTCTCCCCGCCGCGCGCACGCCGCCGGCGCCGGCCCTCTCGGCTGATCGCTGCTGCGTCTTCCCTCCCCTTCGCCCTCCTTGCCTTTTCCTCCCGAGCATGACAAGAGGCGCAAAAATGTGGGTCTGCGCGAGCGTTCCGCCCCCTCCTCCCCCCATCCAACCCCAGGCGGGGAGGCGGCGGGCGCCGAGTGTTTACACTGCGTGCAGCGGTCGGGAGCCGGGTCCGCACACTCGGGGTCGCGCGGGCAGGCGGAGCGGGCGTCGCTCTCGCCCCGGAGGACTGGGTCAGGTGGCCGCGCCATGTCTTCCGTGAGCGGGCGCGCAGGGCAACTCTCTGAGGTGGTTGACTGGTGGGACCTCGGACACCCTCTGCGTCTCCCAAGTGCCCCTTGATGGAAACGGCTTGAGGAGTAGGGAAGTGTCAGCTCTGTTGTCAGTCGCTCCTCGTCGCCTCTTCTTAGCAGCGCTCTCCTCTGCCCCTTCTGGAGATGCTGTGGGCTGAAGAGTGGCGCCTGGGGCCAGATAATCTTTCTCATTGAAGTGACCATGTGGTTCTGCTGTGAGGGCAGGTCGTAACTCCTTAGAGTTTCAGGTAAAGCCTAGGAGTCTGGGGGCAGGGCTGCGCCCCCAGGTGCGTTGCTTTCAGGGAAGTGTGTATCCGCGGAAGTAGGAAATGCATGTTTATGTCGCCCAGTGTAAAACATCCCACTGAATAGCGTCAATTTCATAAGAACCACAGCTAAGCCCAGCAACGCAAGCATTAAAGAAATGTCCCTATGCTGGGTTGTAGGATTGCATTTTAAATACACGTACGTTTAAGACAATACGCTTTTTAATAGGTTGTTTTGTTTTCAAAAACTATTTCAAACAAGTGGGGTGGGGAGACAGAAGCTACGTTCTCAGAAGCTCTTGGGAATTTATGATAGTGTAAGTAGGATAGCGGCCAGATTTGCAAGGTTTTAAATTGTTTTGCTTTTCTACACGCTTTGAACTGCCTATGTGAAATAATGGAGCTGCCTCCTAGAAAGAGATGCTCTCTAGCTATGTACTGCCCTATGGGATTTTAGATAGCATTTCCCACTTGATGCTCCTTGCCCTAATCACCATTCATCTTATTACTACAGTCAGTTTTCCTGTGGGCTATCAAGATAATAGCACTTTCCAAACTCAAGCACTCATTCTAAGCAGTTATCTTTTAATGTGAATTCTCGTCGTTAAAAATTTCAGTGTTGTTAGTGAGATTTGATAGAATGATATTTGATGTTTCTTTTTAAAATAGTGACAAAGCTTTTGATTATATGGAGTTTTTAAGTTGGGGCATTTGAATGCTGTTAACCATTTGTTGAAAGTGTAACACCTGAAACTTAGAGGCTGGAGAATAGAGGCAATAAAATGTTTTAAAGGATAGATTTTCTGCCCTTTTAAGTATAGTGGTGCTGTATTTATTTCTAATTGGAATTTCAGTGTAATATACTGTTGTTGTTTTTTTCACTTCAGGTACAGAGGAAAAATAAGATTGTGATGTTGATATAACTCTGTTCAGCCACATTTTGAAATTATCAGGGGACGTGATAATACTGTGGCATATACTGGGTATTACAATTTATATGGTTTGGGTTACTTTTCTACATGTAATTTTTTTTTCTACACTAATGATTAAATATGTATCTTTGAGTGATTTGCAAGCTTTGTTTTATAGGCAAGTTTTGTTTGTGGAAAAAAAATTTCACTGTGAGCTAGTACTAATTTTATTATATGAAAAAAATTCTTAAAAAAATAAAGAATATGGTATACTTTTGTTTCTCAGTATTAAAAAAAGACGAAAGAAATACTTATTTCTTTCCTCTTGGCCATCTTACAATAGATTACCAGCATCACTCCCCCTTTAAAAAAAAAAAACTGGATTTTAGAAAATACACCTTGAAATGTATAATGTAAATCAGAGTTTTTTGGTATACACATTGAACGATACAAAACTTGATACAGAGAATTTCAAACTGTAAGTTGTAGGATTATTGAATTGAGTTTACTATAAAATTTTTGTGTTTCCTCAAAAGGTGAAAAATTTTGATGTCACTGGCATACATTAAGAGTTTACAGCTTTCAGAAATCAAGTCATCATTTCTAGCACATAAAATTAATGTTAATAAGCATAAACAAAAACTATCCTATTATCTGCTTCTGAATTGTCTCCCCAAAGAAAACCAGTCCAGCCACCTAGTAAAATACATTTTGAAAATAATATAAAAAAGAAGTCAATTTGGTTCTCTAGTTTGAATGCTAGAATTTTTAATGAAAACAGATTTATTGTTTGAAATCACAAACTGTTTATATATCTACTAATTAGTAAAATTAATGAAAAATTGTAATACGGTAAATCTATGTTACAGACTCATAAAATTAAGTTTTTTCTATATAGTAGTTAATTTTGGGAATCCTCAATTCCTTACGTTGGTTTGGAGAAAATGTTTTTAAACTGAGTTTGCGTTTCAAGTGAAATTGTGAAAAATAGCAGCAGAAGAAATCTTCCAAATAAAGTGACCGTTTCAGATGTACATTATAAAATTTTGAACCAATTCATTTATTAGAGTTTTACTAGTTCAGTTTTCTATTATTGCATGAAAAGTATTTTTCTGCTTTAGAAAACAGTCCAGTTGACTTCCTATTGTCCTATGTTTTGAGGGCATATTTGAGTAATTTAAGAAATAAATTTAGTGTATTAGGTTTGAAAGCTCTCATATCTTAAGATGAAATTTGAAAAGGTATTTTAAAAACTGGTACATTCAGATTTGAATGGTAACTCCTGACTGATTTAATCCCATGCTGGTTGAGGATATTGGTTCCTGAGAGAATCACTTAAATTTTCTATATGTAAGTGATGGAATTATTTTTAAAAACCCAAAAACATCTTTTGCTTTTCTTTCACTCATTTAAAAATGACTTGAATATTGTTTTGACATACAATGTATTGAGCAATTTAACAACTTTTTGGTAACTTTTTTAGTGGAGGGAACCCAAGTTATACCTAACTACAGTACAAGACAGCGTTTTTTATTTTTTCACTTAGATTTGAATATGGGTGTGAGTGTTCTGGGATTTCACTTCAAAATCCTAGGGCTTTACTATGAGGAACTGACTCAGGTGAATCTGGGAAGCTGCCCAGTTACCACATCCCAACTCTTGCTTATTAGTTGCCTGATGTAACTCACTTCGTGTTGAGCTTAGACAGCTTTCTCAGTTTTCTCAGCATCAATTTAAAACAGAATTATCGTTTCAAAAGCTTCCCTGCTGAGATGCAGAGGAGGAGTAAATAGAAGAGTGTGAGCGAGATGTTCACAAAGCAAGTAATTAAACAAAGTAGGCCAAACAGACTATAGAGGGAGCTGCTTGACTTTAAGAGTACTGTAAGGAACTCTGCCATCATCCCCCTACCCCCTGCCCAGTCTTCCTCTAGCTAATGAATTATCAACAACTTAGATGACAAATAATTTCTCTAATAAAAGTCTTGTTTGTTCATAGCCTTTTTTTTTTTTTTTGCTAAATCGTTTAACAATATTTTAACATAACACAATGCCTATTGAATATAAATATTAGAAAGATTTTTCAGGAGCACTACTGAGATGTAGTGTTTTACCACAAACAAAATTAGTCACTTTAGTATGTATCTGAAGCCCGAGTTCCAAATTTTATCAGGTTTCTGTGTTACGCTTGACTTAAATAACCCGTAAGTTAATCAGAAGCTTATTAAACAGGAGTCCTCTAAAATCTGTGGACACAGTGGAATCTTATAATATGTGATTCAGTTTATTCAGTGAACACTTAATGAGAACTTAGTACATATATTGAGCTGTTTTTTAAACGAACAACTTATGAACAACTTTTACCCTCCACAAGCTCACAATGTAGGAGAGATGATAGACATGTAAACATAATTCAAACATAGTTCAATTGGAATATAAAAGAAATGTGTATAAGACAAAGTGAGGACTCAGAGGATGTGTTCAGTGACCACCTGGCAGGCCAAAAGGGGAGTCAGGGAAGGCTTCATGAAGGAAGTATGGATTAAGTCATTTTAAAGGAATTTCAAAAGAATTTTAAAATTCTAATAGAGGAACAGATACAAGGTAATTCACAAATGAAAAGAAAACTGGTCTTGGCTCAGTAGCTTGGCAATGCATAGCAGAATCCTTGAAATGCTTTTTGACCCAATAATTTCAGTTTTAGGGATTTTGGTCTACGAATGTAAATCTTTTGACAAAATCTGGTTATCTTTTGAATCCGCCTATTTCTTTCATTATCCATCACCACCCTAGTCTAAACTACTAGCATTACAACAATAGCCTCCTAATCTTGGCCTACCCCAATCTATTCTGTTCCCCTCTAATCTGTTTTCTACACTGTAATGAGAGAGATCTTTTCAAAATGCAAACCTTATTATATCCCCCTACTACTTGGTAAGCTTCAGTAGTTTTCCATTGCATTTAGGATAAGGACAAAGCTACATGTCTTATGTGGTGGCGTCTACATGTCTTACAAGGTCTTGCACAGTTTGGCCCCTGCCTCTCTATCCAGTCATGGCTTGAGCCATGTCCTTCTTGCCTTGCTCTTTATGTTCCAGCCATATTGACCTTATTTCAGTCCCTTATTCTTGCCATGCTCCTCCCACAATGAGGCCTTTGAACCTGCTGTTCCCTCTGCCTAGAATGTTTTTCCTTTTCCTTCACCTAAACTCCAATTTATCTTTCCTCAGGGAAGCCTTCCCTACCATAGACTCTCAAAGCTTCATAAACTTTCCTTCATAACACTTGCTGTAGTTGTCATTTTTATATACATAGGAGATTAATGTTTGTTTTTCCCAGTTACCTCCATAAATGCTGGTAATGTGTTCATTTTTGCTCACCATTATACAGCCAATGGTTGGTTGCTTACCACAGTGCTTGAAATTCAAGCATTTGTTGCAAGAATTAATCAATAATAGATGATAGGCATAACAGGGAACAACCCCAAATGTTCAGCAACCGAGAAGTGGTTACATAAATTGGGCATATTTAGTAGAATTTGTCATTAAAATCATGTTTTCATGATTATTATATAAGTATAATATAAAATAATACAGGAAAGTGCTATCAATATATTATGTGAGAAAAATCAGTTTATGAAATAATAATTTATTAAAAATGCACCGGAATATAAAGGTTGCTTATCTCTAGGAGGTGTAGTTTGTATTTTTCAGCAGAGAATATATTTATTTTATAATTTGGAAAGAATATATATACAAAATTAAGGAAAAACTATCAGAAACATGAGAAAAAGCCTTGAGTTTGATATTGGGCTCCCAAATAAGTATCAACTAAAATATGTGATTGCATGATGAAAGTGTTTAATTTGATTATATAAATACAGTTTAGGAACTGCAGAATTATTCTTATATTAAAGAAAGCCAATAATTTCTGGTTTTATTATACATATTTATATGTAAACTGATTTAAATTTTAAATTTTTTTGCAGTGTAGCATGTCCTTGACACAGCACAATGAAATAGAGCAGAGGTCAGAAATTGACTTGTGTGTAAGAACTTAAGTGTATGATAATGGATGCTACCTTTCCTATTAGTAGGGAAGAAGATTCTTTAATACTGAGTGTTGGAATAGCTACTTAGTTATCTGGAAAAGTAAAAACTTGGCTTCCAGGTGAGTCAGAAGATTTAAATGTAGAAACAAACAAAAAACGTAAGATAATTATTTTAATCTAGGAATGGTGAAGGAGAAGGCAATGGCACCCCACTCCAGTACTCTTGCCTGGAAAATCCCATGGACGGAGGAGCCTGGTAGGCTGCAGTCCATGGGGTCTCGAAGAGTCGGACACGACTGAGCGACTTCACTTTCACTTTTCACTGTCATGCTTTGGAGAAGGAAATGGCAACCCACTCCAGTGTTCTTGCCTGGAGAATCCCAGGGACAGGGGAGCCTGGTGGGCTGCCGTCTGTGGGGTCGCACAGAGTTGGACACGACTAAAGTTGACTTAACAGTAGCAGGAATGGTGAAGGCCTTTCAAAGTATGGTACAGAACTGAAGCCAGATTGCTGAGTTTTACAATGTAAAGTAAAATTCTATATAGAGACAAAAATTATAAACTTAAAATAGAAATAGACTGGTAAAGCTTACTTGTACACTTTTCACAAAAGACTAATTTCTTCTTAATATACAAAGAGCTCCTAGAAAGTAATCCAATAGAAAAAGTGAACAAAGAGAATTCTTAGGAAAAGATGTGTGATTTTATTATAATGAAGATGTAAATTAAAACTACAACATACCTTTTATCCCTAATTAGAAAAGATTGATTATACAGTATAACTTGAGGAGGATGAGAGGAAGGGGAAATGGGCATTCTCACATATTGCTGGTGGGAATATAAAATGTTCATTTTCTATGGAAAACAATTTGGAAGTCGTTTTCAGAATTTAAGATGCATATGTATTTTGGTAGTTCGTCTTCCTTTTTTGGAGGGAGGGGGGTTCTGCACTGTGCAGGTTGTGGGAACTTACCCTACCATGAATTGAACCCAGGCCCCTGGAAGTACAGAGGTCTAACCACTGGACTGCCAGGGAGTTTCTCCCCTTGTTTTTTTATTCTTTCTTTTCTTTTTCATGTACATTTTGATCTAGCAACTTCATTCAAGGATTTTATTCTTTAAAAGATTTTATGTATGTGTCAAATGAGCATGTAAGAAAATTTGTGGCAGCATTGTTTATCATTGCAAAAGGTTGGAAATAACCTAAGCGTGATTCAGTAGTTAAGTAAATTATGGTGTATCTCTTCAGTGGAATACTAGGCAAGTCCTTAAATTGATGAGGCAGTACTATATGTACTGCTCTGGTGCCATGTCTAAGATATATTAAAAGGAAAAAAAGCAAGATGCAAGGCTCCATATGTGGTATGCTACCATTTGTGTGGCTTAAAAAAAATATATATATATATACACACACACATATATATATAATATAAGTTAAATATTTATATATAAATATAAATATATATTTATAAATAAATATATATTGTATATATATGTACACATATATCTGAAAGGATACATGAGAATTTTGCAACAGTGGTTGCCTCCAGTGAGGGTAACTGGTGGCCTACAGGACAAACGTGGGAATCTGATTTTTTTTTAAGTATACTCTTCAGTAACTTTTGGAGGTTTGTTGCCATGTGCATGTGATATTTATTCAAAGTTAATTTTTTTAGATTATGTTGTGCTTGCAACAATTGGTAAGGAAGAACAAAAATATAAGGTCATAGTAGTCGTAAATATTTAGTTGTCAAATGATTACTGCAGTACTGTTTAATTTTAGGTTTTAGTAGAGGTCTTCTAATTCAGAGCTTCCGCTTGATGTTGTGTGGCTCTCTGGAGGTGGTAGACCCTAGTAGAGTGGAGTCTGAAGGCAGGCTGTGGGGCTCCTTAAGCAGATTGCATGAGCACAGCACAAGTGTGTTAGTCGCTCAGTCGTGTCTGACTCTCTGCGACCTCATAGACTGTAGCCCACCAGGCTCCCTTTGGGATTCTGTCCCTGGGATTCTCCAGGTGAGAATACTGGAGTGGGGTTGTCATTCCCTTCTCCAGGGAATCTTCCCAACCCAGAAATTGAACCTGGGTCTCCTGCATTGCCGGCAGATTCGTTACCATCTGAGCCACCAAGGAAGCCCCATGATGAGCACAACCAGCAGTTATTGCTCCATTTGGTATTTTAAATACGTTAAAGAAAGTGCTTTACCATTGATACTTGAAATCGGCTTCAGCCAACCAGAGACTGTAGCTGCCTCTTATGGAGAAGGGATCATGGAACTGTTACTGGAGTTTGTACTCTGGGTGCTCGAAAGAGCATCATCTGATGATGAAAGGATAGGGTGGCAGGATGTTGCTCTGGGGCCTAGGTCTTGTCTGTACCTTTGCCTGTATTGGATCCTCTTAGCCATTTTCTGATGTGCCATTTAGCTTGCTGCAAGGTGACTGCCTAATAGCATATGTATGTTCTGCAAAAATTAAGCATCATTGTTATTTTGAAATGTTCCTAATGTGGAAAAGGTTGGATTTGAAATCCATTCATGTTGCTACAAGCTTTGTTTAATTTTCTTTCATAATTATATAAAGAAAACATAATTTTTTCTCATCAAGCACAATGTTGATGCCTCCAAAGACTTCTTATTGGCTATTGTGCTGAATGAATATGATTTACAATGTGAAAGGGGTTGGAAAACACTGTTCTGGTGAAATTCTTTCATTTTATTTAAAGGAAACTGATGTCTAGATAGATTAACTCAAGGATTTGTCTAGTGTCCTATATCCTATAATTGGTTGGTGTGGGCCTGGGTCTAAAAACTGGGGATTTTGACTCTCAGCTCTTACTACCTCACACTGTCTCCCCACATCTGATAATTGGAAAGGCCTTGGTTATAATTGAAAGACAAACATACAGAAGTTTAGAGGAATTGTTTAAAAAAAAAAAAAGCATGTACACAGTTTAGAAATCTCAGAGGGCCTACTGTGTTCAATAGTGTTTAGACTCTTCCCATAGACTAGGTTGTAGCTGGATTTGTTTTGTGATGATTGTAGCTCTCTCTTTTTAAAAAATAATGTCTATAACATATATGTCTATAGATTAGTCTATAACAAAAATTTAGGACAGATATAAATAAAAATTGATACTAGAATTGTATGTATATAGATTTCCAAAGGGAAAGGCAATGGATCAGGAGAACTTTCAGAGTTCCTCTGGTACTGTACTTAAACATTTTCTGGTCTTTTGATTTGATTAGAATTTGTTCAATTAAAAATGAGTGGAAAATGAGTTTTTAAGTAGGTTGGGTTTAAGTAGGCTTCAGAGGATGTTGCCATTAGCCTTATATATTTCCGAGAAATACTTGGAAACTTACTAAGATATGGAACATGGGATGGTGTATGTCACTTTGGTACCTGACTGCCTTTTTAACACCACAGTGATACTGAATGAGAGAGGAAATAAACAATGGGAGTTGAGGTACAGTAAACTGTGGGTAAAATTGTGTTAACGTAGAATTTCCAGATAAGGCAGGAGTAGGTGTCTTAGGCAATTTAAAGAAAAATTCTTCACTGTCTGGACATAAAGTAGGTGCATTTTGAAGCTAAAACAAATTATAAGTAAAACCCTCTTAACGACAGTCGGTGTAACCTTTTGGTGTGTGGTTGGGTGAGGTATTTTTTGTTTTTATTTTTTGTCATTTTTAAAGTTTTCCAGATGACCTGTGTTTTTTCCAGTTCTTGGTAGATTTTTAAGTATTTCGTTTTTGAGTGAAAAATATTTTGTTGCTTAATTAGTATTGGCAAACTGGACTGTTTTCTGCAGCAGAAATTGAATATATGCCTAACAGTGTAAATTTGGAGAAAAAAGAGCAGTAATTGTCTTTGGAAAATTTAAGGGTTTTTTGGTCCAATTCTGTTTTCTTTTTAGATGATAGCTGTGGGAAGTACCAAGATTTTGAGGTCAGTTTCCTTGGGGACAGTTATTTAATTTTCTTTGGGTTAAGAGAGCATTTACTATATAAATGATTCAAAGAATTTAAAAAAGCGTGTAACCTCAAAAATGCTTGTGTAATATATAACAGTTTAACAACAGTTTTCTATTTTTCTTCTATTTATTATAATTAACAAGGAAGTATAACAAGAATTAAAAGAACTATCTTATTTTGCATATATATTTATACTTAAAAGTAAATTTATATATTAAATTAGCTATTGTTTGAGATGGTGAAATGAAAGACTCTGTAAGTAAGAATACATGTTGATATGTGAAAAAAAATGTGAAGTTAAAACATGTTGGCATACTCCTAGTTTCTCAGAACAAGAAAATGACTAATCTAAATTTCATTTCAGAATAAAAACCAAGACAAGCCACATAAAAGCAACCTAAAAATTAATCTGTCATCATATTATTTGTTTTAAAACTATGGAATAAAATATCTGAGGAAGATTTCTCTCAAAATTGTTTTTCTCAATTTCAAGTAAGTAATTTATTTTGGTTGATATATTGGGGATGAGGGGAGGTGGGAGTGAACCTTGGCATTGAAGTTTATAAATCTACTCATCCTTAAAGTAACAACTCAAAGATTAACCACTTTAAAGCCTCTGTGACTCCTTTGCCCATTCCCAAAAGATCCTCTTTGGTTTCCCACAGTCCTAGCCTCCTTTCACATTGCTGATAAAGGACTGACTACACTGAGTGTTGTATTTGTCTGTAGGAATAGTCATTTGGCACTACCCTCGTGTTCCTCCTGCCCCACACCCCTATTCCAGGACCCTACTCCTGCTGAGAAACCCTGGACAAGTTATTTTATTTCTGTGAGCCTTAATTTCCTCCTCTGTAAAATGAGTTTTAGTAATTTCTACCTCACTGGATGATTATGATTAAATACTAGTAACCAGCAGCTGTCTGGCATATATAGTAACATAACTATTATTTTCTTTCTAACCCTTCTAAGTACTTCTTTCTTTTCTAACCCTTCTAAGTACTCTTGCCTGGAAAATCCCATGGATGGAGGAGCCTGGTGGGCTGCAGTCCATGGGGTCGCTAAGAGTCGGATACGACTGAGCGTCTTCCCTTTCACTTTTCACTTTCATGCATTGGAGAAGGAAATGGCAACCCACTCCAGTGTTCTTGCCTGGAGAATCCCAGGGGCGAGGGAGCCGGTGGGCTGCCATCTATGGGGTCACACGAAGTTGGACATGACTGAAGTGACTCAGCAGCAGCCCTTCTAAGTCTGGAATCTGCCACATTACTAGGTGTATACCAGGTGCTCTTTAAATTGAGTTGAGTTGGAATGAAAAATGGAATTTTTGTAGCATTTATTCATTCCTCACAATAGGACATACTAAACTACCTGTACATTGTGGTATAAGGCTTTTTCCAGTTGGTCATTGACTCACATGTCTAAAGTCTAGGTGATTACCAGTTTAAAACACTTGAAAAATCGTCTTTTTTTTTTTTTTTTTTTTAAGTACCCTACCCAGGCTTGATTTTTCTTTTTTAAAATTGTTGATGTATACATATATAGACAGAAAACTATCCAGGCCTGATCTTGCCCTGAAAAAGGGCAGTGTTAAGCCATTGATCAAGGAGTAACTACAGTTTTCCAATATTGCAGTTTAAGTGTATTTCTTATGAAAGAGCCTTATTTTCTAAAGTCTTCTTTTTTTGTTGTTTTAAATGGTAGTAGAATGAGTTGGAGGTGTCTGTGCCAGAGGCCATTGCAAAGGCGACAGTAGGAACTATCCCTCCCTTTTTTTGCCTTTTCTGAATTTGTAACACACACGCAAATTGAAACCTTTGGTTTTTAAACCCATTTAGAATTGTGAAATGTGGACCAAATGAATTTGTTATTGTTTGGAGTTTCCGTTTTCTTCATTAAAAAAAAAAAATATTCCCAGGTTTTGTTTTGCATTTTAATAAGATTGTCTTTTTTTTTTTTTTTAAAACGAAGTCTTTAGGAAAATTTTTCAAATTAATTTTGATGTATCACACTTTGGTTGATGATGCTTAGTGGTTATAAAATAGAAGCCAAGTTAGTCAAAAGACCTTAAGTTTACATCATTTTACTAACAGAGGTTATAGATCATTTATTGAGCCCTTATTGAGTGTCTTATTCTAAGTGTTTTAATTTTCACAACTCTGTAAACTAAGTACTTTTATCCCCATTTTACAGTTGAGGAAATGAGGCATGAAGAGGTTAATTAACTTTTGCCTGAAGTTATTCAGCTTATGTTTACTTCATAGCATGTGAGAACTAAAATGAGGGAATATGTACTAGGTCGTTAGCTGCATAAACAGAAGAAGCAGGGAAGCAAAATCTGAGATGTATGTCTCCTAATACTTCCAGAATCTGATAATAGCCATTATTAAGACATTGATCATGAATGTATTCTTATTCACTAATTTTTTTTTTGTATTAAATATACCCTGCAACTTTGTACTGACCCTGTTTTTCCTGAGCAATATTAATGTCTCCTTTCAAATTCATTTTCCCATTTGGACTGAATTATTTTGTTTTATGTATATGTGTTTATAAGGTGATAGTAGGGCTTTACTATAACATCAGTCTGATATAAAAATATTTTTATAAGTTAATTAAATAGTATATGAATATGCTCTTGTGAAATTTAAAAAGCAGAAAACAGGTAAAGCAAAAATTTTCCTTGACCACCAATCCTATTCACCTCCCCACTGGTATCGATTTTTATATAACAAAACTCCCCCAAGATTTAGTGTATAAAACAATAGCCATTTGTTAGCCCATCATTCTGGCATGGGCTCAGTTCAGCAATTCTGCTCCTGCTTCTGGCTGGGCTTGCTTATGTGGCTGGGTCAGCTGAGTGGTCATCTGGAAGCTATTTGGCCTAGAATGGTGTCACTCATAGTCTGGATATTCGTGCTAGAGTGATGGAGATCCATGTGTTTCCAGCAGCTAGCCTTCAGATCATGTAGCCAGGACCGGAGTTGGTGTGGGAGGAGTTTCCTAACTGTGTGACTCACTAGGGGACCATTACTGCTAAAGTACGCTATACCTCTGTTGCTTGCTGACTCATTTTTCAGGAAACATTTGTCAGTGTACAGTGCTTTGTTCTTGAAAAAGTATAGTGTTTAAGCAATTAATTTACCAATTCAGATAAATTTAGTTAATTTCTTATTCTCACTTGTTTTACACCATTTTGATCATCCCTCAGCATCATTCTTGGTCCCATTCACCCAGAAAATTTAATTAAACACCCACTAAGTGCACAATAAGCTGTCATGAGGTGACCTCAGATGGAGCAGTACTGTTGTCAATACTGCTACTTTATCATCTAAGTTTCATAAACTTATCTACCTGTTTCATTTTGTGAACAATATTCTATAAAAGCAGATAACTGCAATAGTTTTTTTTTTTTTAATGACCAACAGCTCACACCAGGCTGAATATATCTTGTGTACTACATTTTTAATTTTTTTTTTTAATGACCAACAGCTCACACCAGGCTGAATATATCTTGTGTACTACATTTTTAAAAATGTCTTAGAAAGATAGTCCCGGTAAGAAAAACTATAATACAAAGGTGGTTTCTGTGTTATAGTTTCCCACCAGCAATAATGAGACTTTTTCCATATTTTCACCAAGGTTATGGTCTCAGATATTTTGGTCTTTATCAGTCTAATAGATAAAACATATGGATCTCAGTGTAGTTTTAATTTACAGTCTTTTATTACAAGTGAGATTGAATGTCCTTCCATATATTTGAGAACCATTTGTATTTCCTTCTCAGGGTACTACTCGTTTATCTTTTACCCACTTTTCTATTGTGAGTCTTGGTCTTTTGATTGTTCATTCCAAGGAGCTCTTCATATGTTAGGAAAATTGGTCCCTATCTGTGAATTGAGTTACAAATATTTTTCCTAGTTTGTTCTTATGGTAAATACGTTTCATTTATTTTTTCATTTTATAAAAACTTTTGTATCTTAAATGAGGCATTTAGAACACATTTAGTTGAATCTTGGTTTAAGTTTTAGGTATGGGAATGGAAGAAAACTTAGCTTTCAAAAGTCTGACTTAAAATGAACAGTTTCAGAAGGATCCTATCTTCAGTACACTTCTTTCTCTTATAAGTTTGGTTCTATCATGAGAACCGGTCCTTTTGACAGACCAGTCTAAGAAGTAGGATCATCCTTTGGAGGGTAAGTTTTAGATGATTGAGTGTATAGCATAGGTGGAAAATACTTTAGTGTTATTACTTAGAATAAATTGTTAATAATGTTGCTTTGAGTCTTGTCTAGTACAGTGTGTATGTTTTTGTGTGTGTAATGTGTGCAGTATATACACACATATATATAGTGGTAGTGTTTCAGGTAATGCTCTCATATAACCCTTTATCTCTTTAGCCAGCTTTTACCTAATCAACCGTATGGCTATATGAGGGTGGCTACGTTAGGCCAGCACTTTTCCAGTGGGCCACAAAGAAGAAAGACAGACAGACTGTGACAGACTGTGACCTTTTTTGAGAAAGCAAAATAATGCTGCTACCCATATCCTAATAATATCCTGGATTTTTAATAAGGTTATAAGGAGCTAGGAAGAGAATAGCAGAGCAGCATCTGACATTATGGAATACTTTGACTTTTTCCCTGGAGTTCTATATAGAAGTGAATTAGAAAACTGCAAGGCTGAAGAGATTAGCATGTTTTAAGTCATTTAATGTAGTTTTTAAAAGTTTTTAAAATTGGCAAACCTTCTTCATAATAGTTTTACCCAGGAGCATCAAAAAAGCAAAAGCAAACAGGAATCCTTAAGTAATTTATAGTGGGAAATGATAGAAAACCAGTTTTTGCCATGCTTTAGATACTTCGTAATTTTTCAAAGTTGTTGAGGTATTCTTTAGGGTCTATAATATTTTCAATATCTTTATAAGTGTTTTGTTGCAAAGTTTTCTATTTATTTGATACCAAATTGTTGCTCTACTATTATTTCCTTGATTAATTCTTTTTTTAAAAATTCTAGTATTTCTGAGGTTAATGCACCTCACACTGTGTGCATTTAACACAGCTATTTTTCTTCTCCTGAAAAGCTGGTTCTAAACTGATGGTACATCTTATAACAGATGACTTCCTGAAGAAAATGTGACATTTCATAATTGGTTTTCATTCTCTACTTAATTTTAATCTAATAGGTCATGAAACTTTCCCACTTTATTTTGTTCTTTGTTTTTTCTTTGCATCTCTATTTTAACTTTTGTATATTTTGATGTTATTTGGCACATAAAGCTTTATAACTGATATGTCTTACATAACTACTTTTCAAACTAATTGTGGTGAAGAATGTCTTTTTTTCTGATACTTATTTAAAATACATTAAAAGTAAGTACTAGAAAAATGAAATGAGAAAGAAAACCCAACAAGCAAAATACAAGCTCCCTTTTTTTAAATGATTATTAAACAGGTATAGAATTCCCCTGTCAAACTACTATAAGAGTTTCTAGTTTGATACTTATCTTGTTGCAAACCTATAACAAACAGTTCATTCATAGACTGCATTTGAATAGTGTTATAGATAATTTTTTAAAATCAGTCTAAACTCGTTGGTTTCTGTTTTTTTGCAGCATAGACTCTGTTTTATGTGTTTTATTAAAAAGCATGATGCAGTAAGCATTTTAAAAAGCATATATACAGAATTGTAGCTTTAATTACAAAATTTGGGAACAAATAAAAAATACTTTCTTTTATGTAATACAAGGAGTTTAGCTTATTTTATATTTTTGTACTCTCAGCTTCCCAATTTTTAAGACTATCTTATAAATGTTGAATGTTTTAAACTGTGTATCTTCTCTTTAAAAAATCTTTCAGTTCAGTTCAGTTCAGTCGCTCAGTTCGTGTCCGACTCTCTGCGACCCCATGAATCACAGCACACCAGGCCTCCCTGTCCATCACCAACTCCCGGAGTTCACTCAGACTCACGTCCATTGAGTCAGTGATGCCATCCAGCCATCTCATCCTCTGTCGTCCCCTTCTCCTCCTGCCCCCAATCCCTCCCAGCATCAGAGTCTTTTCCAATGAGTCAACTCTTTGCATGAGGTGGAGTATTAAATTTAAACAGAGCAATTTAAACTGACCTCCATGTATTAACTTGGTGTGGAGCACCACACGACTGAGCAACTGAATGCAGCACCACTGCTGATCTATTTATCCCATACTACTTATACCCCTTCTTGAGCTCCAGGTTTGATTGATTGATTGATTTTGATTGCCTTAAATACATTTTCAGGTACCATTTTTCATTACAGATTCATTTCTTTGGCAGTTTAATAAGATGTACTTAATGTTTGTATAAGCCCCAAGTTTATCTATCTGTGAACAAGAGGCTGTTTATCTGGTCCTGTTGTTTGCAAGTTGACAGAGTATGGGAAGCCCAATTGATTGTCTTCACTTTTGCCTATAAACTGATAGAATTGCCCTCCCAGTTATTCAGAGTTAGTAGTTGAGCACAACCCACTTAGATGAAAACATTCATTTTGTGTGCTGGACTGAGATTTGTTTTACCCCATTCTGACTGCACAGTCTCTGACATGTGGGAGCAGACTTACTCTGGGATAACTTGCTGTGCTTTCTGTCTGTCTGTCTGTCTGTCTTTACTCCAGAACATTATGTGAAAGTCTCCAGGTTATGAAAGCCCTTACAACTTCTGATGATTTTTATCAGTGATGGAAGCTCATTTAGCATCCAGAACGAAGAGAGCCGTTCTCCAGTTTTGTTGATAGTGAGAGTTGTGTTTTTAGAGTAGATGAAGAAGGAGAGGTACTGAGTGAGAAAATATAACCTTGGTATTGAGTGAGAAAATACAGCCTAACACATCTTAGAAAGTTTTTAGTAGGGGACCAGTTTCTGTTTGAATGGATTTTGTCTCCAAAGGAGAGAATAACGCAGCATATCTTAAATATTTTAGTGGAAAACTGGAAGAGTTATTTTGTATTCAGTTGAATCTAAGATGTTTATCTCCCCCTCCCCATTTTTATAGCTCATTAGGGGATGTAGCTTACAGTCAGTGGTTAAAGAAAGAGTGTTAGTCGCTCAGTCATGTCCAACTTTTTGGGACCCCATGGACTGTAGCCCACCAGACTCCTCTGTCCATGGAATTCTCCAGGCGAGAATACTGGAGTGGGTTGTCATTTTCTTCTCCAGGGGATCTTCCTGACCGAGGGATCGAACCCAGGTCTCCTGCATTGCAGGCAGATTCTTTACCATCTGAGCTATCAGCTGTGCTGTGCTTAGTTGCTCAGTCCTGTCCTACTCTCTGGATCCCCTGGACTGTAGCCCGCCAGGCTGCTCTGTCCATGGGGATTCTCCAGGCAAGAATACTGGAGTGGTTTGCCTTGCACCCCTCCGGGGGATCTTCCCAACCCAGGTTATTGAACCCAGGTTTCCCATATTCAGATTCTTTCATTTGGTAAAAAATCAGGGAAGCCACCAATCAGTGGTGTGGCATATTTAATTGGAAGAATGTTCTTTCTTAGTAGTATAAAAATTAATGGTGTCTTAAAATCTTTGGCATTTTAAGTGAAATATATTAATAGCTGTTTAGCTTAGTACCATTCTAAATTTGATCTCACTTAGTGTGAGTAAAGAATTAATAGCTTTTCTTTTTTTTGGACTGTTTTGGTTTTGGGTTAACTCTCTAGCTTTATTCACCTGGAAATGATAGAAATAGAATGTCAGTTGTGTAACCGAGCACCATTGCTTTTAATAAAAATGAATCATGGTTAGTAAAGTACATATATATGGACTGGGAGGACTGTGAATAAACTGTAAATATTAATAGCAGTGGGAGACAACTGCTTTGGGCTTCCCTGGGTATAACTCTTATAGTTGAGCAAGTTTATTCTGTGTCTGGTAATCTTTGTCTATAGATGAAGATGGTGATTACTAATCAGTATTTCCAAGCTAAGTTGAATACTGCACCAGCCTTTGTGATTTCATTCCTTTTACTTAACCTGCCACCTGGAAGGCCAAAGGGAAAACTCCCTGAATGGGTGTGAAAACTCCTGCTGAAGAGTAACTACCTGACACTGCCTTGCTGGCATGTTGTTTCATGTTTTATATCGGGCCAGGTATAACCGGTATCTAGAGTGGCCATGTACCTCTCAATGTTGAGGAACATCAGGGGTATTGTCCTTTATTTGGTGATTTTGTTTAACGTTTTTTTGTTTTTAATATTTGCTAAGTGAATCTACATTTATTACTTATTCTTAATATGAATTTTAATTATAAATATATAATAAAAGAATATCTATAATATGTATAAATTAAAGAATATAAAAGAGACACATATAGAGAACAGACTTTTGGACTCTGGGAGAAGGCGAGGGTGGGATGATTTGAGAGAATAGCATTGAAAATGTATATTACCATATGTGAAATAGATGAGCAGTCCAAGTTCGAAAACAGGGCACTCAAAGCTGGAGCTCTGGGACAACCTAGAGGGATGGGATGGGATGGGAAGGGACATGGGGGGCTATTGGGATGGGGGACACATGTACACCTGTGGCTGATTCATGTCAATGTATTGCAAAAACCACCACAATATTGTAAAGTAATTAGCCTCCAGTTAAAATAAGTAAATTAATTAAAATCTTTTTTCTACTCAGAATAAGAAATAGAACGTTACAAATATCTTTGAAGTCTCTGATTGCCTTCTCCTCTCCTATCTAATCATTTCCTTGTTTTTCTTTATAGTTTTACCTCATTTGTAAACATCTCTAAACAATATATTATTTGGCTTTTATCTTTTTAGAGTTATTTATGTGTATCTGTTCTTCTGTGACCCCCCGCCAACCCAACATTATGTTATAAGGCGTTATCTGTTGTATTATACAGCCCTAATTCATTCATTTTTACTGCTGTATAGTATTGTGTTATAGGAATATATCAGTTTTATTTCTTCATTCTCTTATCTTTGGACATCTGAGTTGTTTCCTGTTTTTTTGAATCCTCAGTTATTCAGATCCTCAGTTATTAGCAATGCCATTATGAAAACTGTTGTACATGCCTTGTAGTGCATTTGTATAAGAATTTAGCATGTCTTCAAGTGCATATGTATAAGAATTTATACTAAGGGTTGAATTGCTGTGGTAGAATGTGCACATTCTCTGTTTTATTAGGTAATGCCCAATTGTTTTCCAGAGTGGTTCTATCAAACTGCCCACCAGCAGTTTATTAGAGTTTCTGATGTCCCTCATCTTCACCAGTGTTCACATTTGTCAAACTTCTCAAGTTTTAAATAAATTCTTACAGGTGTAAATGATCTCTTTCGTTGTGAGTTTGTATATTTTCTCTCAATAGTAAGGTTGAATTTTTCCATATGTTTATCATCTGCTTGATCTTTCAAATATTGAGAGGAGTGTTACAGTCTCCAACTTGTGGATTTGCCTGTTCCTCTTTCAGTTCTATCAGTTTTTGCTTCATGTGTTTTGAAGTTTTTATTATGTCCTTGTATATTTAGAATTATTATGTTTTCTTGGTGAAAGGACTTATTAATCCCTGGTAATGTTTCTTATTCTGTAAGTCTTCCTTGTCTGTTTATTAATATAGCCACTCCTGCTTTCTTTTGATTATTTTCTAAAATGGTATATATCATGTTAAGAATTGTGAAGTGCCTGAGATTTTGTCTTCTTGAAAGGTGGTAACTTAATTTGCCATAAGTTTCATAAATGCTGGCTATCAACGGTAGATTTCTGACATTCCACTTTATTGACTACTGCTAAGTCACTTCAGTCGTGTCCGACTCTGTGCGACCCCATAAATGGCAGCCCACTAGGCTCCCCCGTCCCTGGGATTCTCCAGGCAAGAACACTGGAGTGGGTTGCCATTTCCTTCTCCAGTGCACGAAAGTGAAAAGTGAAAGGGAAGTCGCTCAGTGGTATTCGACCCTCAGCAACCCCATGGACTGCAGTCCTCCGTCCATGGGATTTTCCAGGCAAGAGTACTGGAGTGGGGTGCCATTGCCTTCTCCGTATTGACTACTATTAAGGAGCAACTACAGGTGGAAGGTAGTTGCAGGTCAGTTACAACCTGTAGTAGATTCATAGACAGATACCATAACAGAGACCCATGGAGAATTGTCTCCTAACATAGCTTTTCCCATCCTTTTACTTTCAACCTACTTAGGCTTTTATTTTTTAAATGGGTTTCTTACAGACGGTATATGTGTGCGTGCTAAGTTGCTTTGGTTGTTTCTGATTCTTTGTAACCCTATGGAGTGTAGCCCACCAGGCCCCTCTGTCTATAGGATTCTCTAGATAAGAATACTGGAGTGAGTTGCTATGCCCTCCTCCAGAGGATCTTTCCAACCCAGGGACTGAACTCATGTCTCTTATGTCTCCCGCATTGGCAAGCAGGTTCTTTACCTCTGGAGCTACCTGAGAAATTAGACAGTATGCAGTTGGACTTAATTGTTTATCTAATCTAACAGTCTCTTTTAATTGATATATTTAGGTTTATTATATTTAATGTAATTAATAATATGATCGAACTAAAATCTACCACTCTGCCAGCTGTTTTCTGTTATTCTGTCTGTTTTTTGTGTTTTTTCTCTTGTATTACCTGGATATTTTTTATTATTCCCATCTATTATAAATAGCTGCGTTCATCATGGTATGTTTGCGCTGGTCAATGCTTTTTGACTTTTCTATCAGTTTAGTATTAAAAGCAGGCTGGGCTACCGTTTCAGCTGTCATGCTTCTTGATAGTGTCTTACTTCTTTTTGTGTTCTAAGAAACACTGATTTTGGTACCAGATGACATGTTATTTAATTTTGATATTTATCTGCTATTATCTGCTTATTTATTTGTACCTCTTTTTGAAATTAATTTAGTGGTAGTCTTAGGGTTTGTAATATACATTTGTAACCAAGCAAGTCTTCCATTATATAATAGTATATAATTATATTTATATATTTATACACACACACACACACACACACACACACACACACACACACACACACACACACACACACACACACACACACACACACACACACACACACACACACACACACACACACACACACACACACACACACACACACACACACACACACACACACACACACACACACACACACACACACAAAGAGGAGAAGGCAATGGCAACCCACTCCAGTACTCTTACCTGGAAAATCCCATGAATAGAGGAGCCTGGTAGGCTGTAGTCCATGGGGTTGCCAAGAGTCAGACACGACTGAGCGACTTCGTTTTTACTTTTCACTATCATGCATCGGGGAAGGAAATGGCAACCCACTCCAGTGTTCTTGTCTGGAGAATCCCAGGGATGAGGAGCCTGGTGGGCTGCCATCTATGGGGTCGCACAGGGTCGGACACGACTGAAGTGACTTAGCAGCAGCAGCAACATACTATGAGAATTTTAAAACTATTTACTCCGATCCTTCCTGCTTGTCCTTTGTGGATTTGTTGTCATGCAGACATATGACACTTTTATACATGTTAGAGTTATGACCAACCTAAACAGCATATTAAAAAGCAGACATTACTTTGCTAACAAAAGTCTGTCTAGTCAAGGCTATGGTTTTTCCAGTAGTCATGTATGGATGTGAGAGTTGGACTATAAAGAAAGCTGAGCGCCGAAGAATGGATGCTTTTGAACTGTGGTGTTGTAGAAGACTCTTGAGAGTCCCTTAGACTGCAGGAGATCCAACCAGTCCATCCTAAAGGAGATCAGTCCTGAGTGTTCATTGGAAGGATTGATGTTGAAGCTAAAACTCCAATACTTTGGCTACCTGATGCGAAGAACTGTCTCATTGGAAAAGACCCTGATGCTGGGCAAGATTGAAGGCAGGAGGAGAAGGGAATAACAGAGGATGAGATGATTGGATGGCATCACCAACTCAATGGACATGAGTTTGAGTAAACTCCAGGAGTTGGTGATGGACAGGGAGGCCTGGTGTGCTGCAGTCCATGGGGTTGCAAAGAGTCAGACATGACTGAGTGACTGAACTGAACTGAATGCATGTTATCAGAACTTAGTACACATATTTTTGTTTCAGACAGTTATCTTCTAGAGAAATTACAAATAAGAAATAAATGAGGTTTTATATTTACTTTCATTTGTCATTTCTAGTGTTGTTGATTTCTTTGTGTGGTTAAAATCTTTTGTCTGCTGTCATATTCCATCTGCTTGAAAAACTTCCTTTATAATTTAGGGCAAATCTAGTGGTAATGAATTACTCAGTTTTTTTATTTTCTGAAAGAGAAAATATTTTTCTCTTTTATTTTCCTTCATTTTAATAAAATATGTTTTGCTGAGTATGAAATTGTAGGTTGCCTTTTTTTCTTTTAGTACTTAAAGGATGTCAGTCTCCGGAATTCCCTGGTGCTCAAGTGGGTAGGATTTGTTGCTTTCACTGCCAGGGCCTAGGTTTGATCCTTGGTTGGGGAACTAAGATCCCACAAGCTGCATGGTGCAGCCAAAAAAAAAGATGTCATTCTATTGTTAATTCTTTGATTCTCTGTGTATTAAATGTTCTTTTTTTTTGGTCTTTTTAAGATTTTCTCTGACTTTGAATATAATGTGTCTTTACTTTTGAAAATGCTGTGTCTGTTTGGTTTTCTTTGAGCTTCTTGGTTCTGTGGTTTATATCTTTTAGTTTGGAAAATTCTCAGTCATTATCTGCTTTTCTTTTTTGACCTGTTTTCTCTCTGTCTTCTGTTTGTGTGATTTCAATTATATGTATGTTAGATCGTAAAATACTGTCTCATAGCTCTTGTATGATTTGTTCTGGGCTTTTTCTGTTTTTTCCTATACTCGCCTCACCTCCCCATATGATGAGATTTATCTTTAGAGAAATTTCTTTAATGATAATAGTTGCTGTTGCTATTCCTTAAGTATATGTCAATAAGTGAAGTTGTGGTATAGAGGTATATGCCTTTTAGCATGTACTGAGATCTTTTAGATTATTAGTAAAGGATAAATTTGTAATGATTTTTACCCCAATTTAAACTAGTCTGATTAGATTCTTGGATATGGCCCAAAATTATTTAATTATGAAGATAGAATATAGTATAATAATCCAGTAACTTATGCAGTAAGATATGTTTTAGTTTTTATGTCACAGTATATTCTGATTTTTCTGTGTTAATTACTTGAAGTTCATTGGATTTTCATTCTGAATTATGTTGCAGTTATAACTTTACATACTTAATTTGGAATAACAAAATAGTATTAACACATTACCAGGTAGCTAGACCCAGATGTTTATTTTACTCTCTTGGAGAGTGGAGTTACATACACATGAGGTACAGTATAAGTAAGACTCTAACATTATTTTGCTTTGTTTTTGTAATTTGTTGTTTGAGAAAGTGGTTTGGAAATATAAATAGGATGCCTTTTAAAGGAGACTTTTTTTTAAGATCATTAAAAATCAATAAACCTATTACTATAAATAAAATGAACTTAAAGCTTCTTGAAGGTAAAAGAGGAGAGTGAAAAAGCTGGCTTAAAACTCAACATTCAAAAAACTAAGATCATGGCATCTAGTCCAGTCACTTCATGGCATATAGATAGGGAACCAATGGAAACAATGAAAGACCTTTATTTTCTTGGGCTCCAAAATCGCTGTGGACAGAGACTGCAGCTGTGAAATTAAAAGATACTTGCTTCTTGGAAGAAAAGCTATGACAAACCTAGACAGCATATTAAAAAGCAGAGACATTAATTTGCTGATAAAGGTTCATCTAGTCAAAACTGGTTTTTCCAGTAGTCATGTATGGATGTGAGAGTTGGACCATGAAGAAGACTGAGAGCCAAAGAATTGATGCTTTTGAACTGTGGTGTTGGAGAAGACTCTTGAGAGTCCCTTGAACGGCAATGAGATCAAAGCAGTCAATCCTAAAGGAAATCAACCCTGAATATTCATTGGAAGAACTGATGCTATAGCTCCAATACTTTGGCCACCTGATGAAAAGAGCTGACGCACTGAAAAAGACCCTGTTGCTGGGAAAGATTGAAGGCAGGAGGAGAAGGGGACGACAGAGGATGAGATGGTTGGATGGCATCACCAACTCAACGGACATGAGTTTGACCAAACTCCAGGAGATAGTGAAGGACGGGGAAGCCTGGTGTGCTGCACAGTCCATGGGGTCGCAAAGAGTCAGACATGACTGACCGACAGAACAACAACAAAACCCAAAAAAACTTGGATATTTTTCAGAGTAAAAGTTTTTTGAGTGGATACAGATGCTTGGAATCATCAAAAGTGATAAATTAGACTTACCTAGTTTTTTTTTTTTTTTAAATAAGGAAGATGAATAAAAAGGAATGTTAACCTCAGAGGAAAGCAAGATATGCCTCTCAGTTTTTCATCAGTTGAGGTATGTAAGATTTAAACCCAGAGAAAGTCTTTGGATATGTCTGCTTCAAGTGTCTAAAAGTTTAATCATAATAAAACCTTGCATTTGTCATCTGAAGCTTAGTAGTGTGGAATGGGTATTAGTATCTTTAAAAAAAAACTTTTTTGGGGAAATAAACTGGTTTATTGTAAACACTTTTATGTGATCTCAGCTTTACCTAATAAGATTTCTTTTCATTGATAAATTTTAACTTGTCACAGAGAGTAGAAGTGTTTTGTTTGACCCAGGTTCCAATACTTGGCAGATTTTGAAATGCGGACATCTCAAGTTTATATTGGAGAATAGCCACATAAAATGACAAGGAGTCAAATGCATAAAGCATTTACTTTTTTGGCAAAATGCCCCAGTAGATACAGATTCTTTAAAAATTGAAGTAAACTTGATCATGGGGAGTTTCTTGCTTAATATGTTAATTTCCCACTATAGCCCCACCAGATATTCAATAACAGAGAGTCAAGCTTTTGCTGACAACTGTGATTCTTTCTGGCTCTGCTTTTGCAGTTGTAAAACTGGAACACGGAATTGTTTTTCCTCTGATAAAAAAGAATACTCTAAATCACTTAAATGCAATTGGAAACCTGATCCTACACATCATATATGTGTACACACACAGAGCGAGAAAAGTGAAAATGCATGGTGTTTTTTTAATTCTAATTTTTTCTCAATAATTATTCTTTGATACTCCTACACTATAGGAGTTTAATAAATATTTATTTTAAAAAAGAATTACTTCTCTGCATATTATGTTAATCAGATGACAAACCCTTACATGTAGATTATGGACTTTCAAATCCATTCTCTGTTCATTTCTATTGTTACTGCTTTGAGATCTATCTCATTATTTTTGCTTGGACCATCATAATAGCCTTTCACCTTGCCTTTAATTTAACCTCTTTTTCACATTCAGCCCTTATAATGTAACCAAAGTGGTATTTCTTAAATCCAGATACCATCCAAATGTTGACACTGACAGTGGTACAGGAAAATAGGTGAAAAATTGCTAATAACCTAAATATTTAAAAATAAGGGATAGTTACACCTAAATGTTACCTATGGTCTGCTATGCAGTCATCAAAAATTTTTACTAAGAAAGAATAGAAGGGAGAAACACCCACTTTTATAACTAAAGTGAAGAAAATAGGCTTCAAAGTAGTTTGTATAGTATGATCCTTCTACTTAAGAATGTATATTAACATAATATTAAGTGAGAAAAACAAATACACCAGAATATGAACTCTCTATTTATCTCCAGCTGGTAGAATTGAGTAATGTTTTTCTCTGTGTTTTTTTTATGTCTTTTGAATAAAAGCACTTTTTTAATTAGGGAGGGAAATTAATAAACCCAAACAGATAAACTGTTCATATTATTCTGCTGTTTGAAGTCATCATTAACTTCCTATATTCTACAGAGATATTTCCCCAAAAGTAGTCCATGGATATATAACTGCTTTATAATCACCAGGTGTATTCATTGAAAATAAATTTACTGGGGTCCAACCTCCAGGCATATGAAATTAAAACCTTTGGGGTTATCCTGGGAATGTGTACTTCTAGTAAGAGCCATCTCTGGTTTTTATTCTTTCTGAAGTTCTCAAGTTGGCCTGCAGTATAAAGTAAAACTCTGGATGATATAGAACTTTCCCATATCTGACCCCTGAGTGCCTTTCCAGCCTCACCTTCCTCCCCAAGCACTTGGCTCTTCAGTTTGAGCTGCTTGACCTTGTTCAGATGTGTATTTCATGGCTCTGCATTAGCGCTTACCTTAAGGAAATCAGGAACTCTGGTGGTTCTGAGTGTGGAGTGCCTGGCATAATTTTCTCTCTCTTGGACTGTTTGATGACTGGAATAACCATGTCCATTCTGTGAGTTTATCATATTTTAAAACTGTCCTAAAATACCACCTCCCTTGGGAAGCTCACCTAACTTCAGTCTACCCAGAGTTGATTGCCCCTCTGTGCCATCATTGTACTTTGTATCTCTCTTAGAGCAGTTACCATGTTGACATGTGTGACTTCCCAGTTCAGAGCCTACGTTTCATGAGGGTACAACAGTATGCTGTCAGTCTTTGTATCCTTAATGCTGTTGCCTAGACATCCAATAAAAATTAGTAGAAAAAACTCATGATGGAAGGATAAATTTTGTGCAATTCAACGTGTAAGAGGTATCTGGAATAGTCAAATTCATAGAGAAAGAATGTAGCAGTAGATTAGTGGTTACCAGGGACTGGGGGAAAATGGGAAGTAGGAATTTGTTGTCTAATGGGTACAAGAGTTTCAGTTTGGGATGATGGGAAGAAGTTTCTGGAGATGGATGGTGGGCATGGTTACACAACAGTGTGAATGTACTTTGTATTATTGATTCTGTACACTCAGAAAAGATTAAAGTGGTAAATTTTGTGTATATTGTGGCACCAAAGGAAATGACGACAAGGAACCAAAAGCCCAAACCACCTCATGAAGCTAAAGGCCTTGACCAATTTATTCAGCTTTCTTCTCTGCTGTTCCTAATGTTGTTTAGTTTCATTGTGTTTTCTTTTGACGTGGTAAAACTTGATTTTAAAGATGTTTGAAATTAACTTGATGTACAGAGAAAGCCCATAGGAAAATCTGTAACAATAAATCAATATAATTTATGAAGGGGGGGGAAATAAAGGGGGCTGAACATGGCATCTATCTTTTAAAAAATCGAGTATTGAAAGAAAATATTCTTATAATATTACAAATAGTAATTAAAATTGAAGTGGCTGCCACCTGCTACTAACCAGTGTATAGTTGTGAAATGGAAGCAGTGTGGCGTTGTGGAATTTCAAACTTGGTAAGGTCAGAGGATCTTTTTTCCTCTGCTTGGAATTGTTTTCCTGCCAGAGTCCAGGATGATTGGCAGCTGACACACTGCTTTCTTAAGTGATTTTTGTAGAGGATACATCTGAGCCCTTTGTAGCTCCATGAGAGATGATTCTGTGTTCCTGTAAGAAAAGCACATGTGCTGTTGCATGCTGTTGACCTGGAACTGTTGCAGACCCAGTTGTGCGTGTGTGTGTGTGCGTATCTGTATGTTCCTTCCAGTATAGTGGTTCTCTCAGATGCAGTTTGCAAAAGGACCTCTTTGGGAGCAGTTCAGGAGGTAGATTTGGGGACTTTTCACCTAGAATGTCTGATGAAAGAGGCTTGAGATGCTTCTGACTTAGGTAGCCCTTAGAACATTATGTAAGAAATAGTATTTTGATGAAACATGACATTTTGGCCTGGTCAAGGTCTCATTTAGAAGTAAATTATTCTCATTATTGGAATGGTTAAAATGGAATAAGAAAGGCATATTATTATTTCTCCTTATGACTCTATCATTCCTGGCAACTCCCTGTTCTTTTCTTGTCAAAGAACTTTACCTCCCTTCTTTCCTGACTTTTGCCATTGTCTGTCAGGTGTTGATAAATGTGGGTGAGTGACAGGTATGATGAAACGAAAATATGTTCATTCCTCTATTCTTTAATCAGTTTTATTGAGGTGTAATTTAAACAGAATTGACCAACTTTAAGTATACGATGAACTGCAGCATGCCAGGCTTCCCTGCAGTTCATCGTATACTTAAAGTTGGTCAGTTTTGTTGGACACAACTTGGCGACTGAACAACAACAACAAAGTATACAGTTAGGTAGGTTTTGACAAATATGTATGGTCATGTAGCAGCCATCACCAGAACCATGATATTTAGGACATTTCTATCGCCTTAAAAAGTTCCCTTGTGCCCCTTCAGTCAAACCTTCCCCTCCTCTCCAGCAACCACTGATCTAAATTACTATAGTTTTGCCTTTTCTAGAATTTCATATAAATGCATTCATACAGTATGTAGTCATTTTTGTCTTCATCCACATTGTTGCATGTATCAGCAGTGTGTTCCTGTATATTGCGGAGTCATATTCGATTATATGGATCTGCCATTCACTGGGAGCTGGACATTTGGGGGTTGTTTCCAGTTTGGTCAATTATGAATAAAGCTGCTGTGGACACTCATGCACAAGTCTTTATGTGAATATATATTTTCCATTTTCTTATAAATACTTAGGAGTGTTATTGTTGGATCATAAATTTACTTCCTAAGAAACCACCAGAGTCTTTTCCAAAGTACCTGTATCATTTTGTATTACCTCCAGCAGTGCATGGGAGGTCTAGTTTCTCCATACTCTCACCAACATTTGGTTCTGGTTTAGTCTTTTTAAAATTGAGTTTTTTCTTTTGGGAGCATAACAATATCTCATTGTTTCAGTTTTCATTTCTAAAGACTAAGGATACTGAACATCTTTTAATGTGCTTATTTGCCATTGGCATGTCTTTGGTGAAGTATCTATTCAAATCTGTTGCCCATTAAAAATACTGTTTTCCTTCTGCTCTGGTCCTCCTGCCCTGCTCCCTTTTTCTCTATGTCCTTTGGACATCTGGCTTCTTAACACTTCTTGTTTTTCGGTAAGTAAGTTGTGTCCTACTCTTTGCCATCCCGTGGACTGCAGCATACCAGGCTCCCCTGTTCTTCACTACCTCCCGGAGTTTGCTCAAGTTCATGTCCGTTAAAACGGTGATGCTATCTATCTATCTCATCCGCTGCCACCCTCTTCTCCTTTTGCCTTCAATCTTCCCCAGCATCGGGGTCTTTTCCAGCGTGTTGGCGTTTTGCATCAGGTGGCCAAAGTATTGAAGCTTTATCTTCAGCATCAGTCTTTCCAGTGAATATTCAGGACTGATTTTCTTTAGGATGGACTGGTTTGATCTCCTTGCAGTCCAAGGGACTCTCCAGAGTCTTCTCCAGCACCACAGTCTGAAAGCATCAGTTCTTCAGTACTCAGCCTTCTTTATGATCCAGCTCTCACATCCATACATAATTACTGGAAAAACCATAACTTTGACTATATGGACCTGGACCTTTGTTGGCAAAGTGATGTCTTTTCTTTTTAATATGCTGTCTAGCTCATTAATATGCTTGTCATAGCTTTCCTCCCAAGGAGCAAGTATCTTTTAATTTCATGGCTACAGTCACTGTCCGCAGTGATTTTGGAACCCAAGAAAATAGTCTGTCACTGTTTCCATTTTTTCCCCATCTATTTGCCATGAGGTGATGGGACAGGATGCCATGATCTTAGTTTTCTGAATGTTAAGTTTTAAGCCAGCTTTTTCACTCTCCTCTTTCACCCTCATCAAGAGACTCTTTAGTTCCTCTTCACCTTCTGCTGTTAGAGTGGTATCATCTGCATGTCTCAGGTGGTTTATATTTCTCCCAGCAATCTTGACTCTAGCTTGTGATTCATCCAACTCAGCATTTCGCATGATGTACTCTGCATGTTAAACAGGGTGACAATATATGGCCTTGTCATACTCCTTTCCCAGTTTTGAACCTGTCAGTTGTTCATGTAAGGTTCTAATTGTTTCTACTTAACCTGCATACAGGTTTCTCAGGAGACAGGTAGGATGGTGTGGTATTCCCATCTCTTTATTTTTATTTTATTTTTTTTTTATTTTTTTTTTTGCAGCAGCAGCCACATGGTGCTGCTAGGAGTCTTACTATCTACTCTTCTGGTCCTACACTTCCTTTCCCCTCCCATCTCTTTAAAAAATTTCCACAATTTGTTATGATCCACACAGTCGGAGAAGGCAATGGCACCCCACTCCAGTACTTTTGCCTAGAAAATCCCATGGATGGAGGAGCCTGGTAGGCTGCAGTCCATGGGGTTGCTAAGAGTTGCACATGACTGAGCAACTTCACTTTCACTTTTCACTTTCATGCATTGGAGAAGGAAATGGCAACCCACTCCAGTGTTCTTGCCTGGAGAATCCCAGGGATGAGGAGCCTGGTGGGCTGCCGTCTATGGGGTCCCACAGGGTCGGACACGACTGAAGTGACTTAGCAGCAGCAGCAGTCTGGGTCCTTATTATGTCATTCTTAGAGGCAGCAGCTTCTATCTGTGCTCATTGTCTGTTATTGTCAAGAGAATTTGCCTGCATTGTGGGAAACCAAGGTTCGATCCCTGGGTTGGGAAGATCCCCTGGAGAAGGAAATGGCATCCCACTCCAGTATTCTTTCCTGGAGAATTCCATGGACAGCGGAGCCTGGCCAGCTACAGTCCATGGGATCACAAAGAGTTGGACATGACTGAGCAACTTTCATTCACTCAGTCTGGGTCTTATTGCTTCATTCTTAAGAGGCAACAGCTTCTATTTGTGTTCCTTATCTGTTATTGTCAAATTAATTGTCTAGGTATACAGCTTTTCTCATTTTTTTCTCCTATCCATCATCTAAATAGCTTGCTCTTATGTACTACTTTAAGTTTATATTTATCTTTTTTTTTTTTTTTGGATTTGCATATAGTACTTATCCTCTAAACTGGGGACTCAGATTCTATCCATGTATTTGAGTCTACATAAAGTTGTCACATAGGTTACTAATGTTCATTTTTTTCATGCTTATTACTCTTGTGCTTCATTTCATATAGTTTCTGCTGCTGTACTTCAAATTTATTAATTTTTAATTCTGACATTTCATTAATTTCTGAATGAATTAATGATGCTAATAATTTATCCATTGTATTTTTCATCTCAAACATTTATTTTTCATTTCTGATGAGATAACTTTGATTTGTATTTTTATATTGTCCATGGCACTGTTTAACATAGTTAAGTATTCTTCTACTTTCCTTAACATATGGATTAGTTATAACTTTCTTGATATTATTGCTAATTAATAGGTCGTGTTTTTCTATTTCTTTTTATGCCTGATAGTTTTGTATTGGATGGCAGACATTATGAATTTTACCTTGCTGTATTCTGGAAATTTTTTTATTTCTAGAAATATTTATTCTGGGACACTGCTGAGTGACTTGGAAGTAGTTTGACACTTGCAGAGCTTATTTTTTATGCTTGGTTAGGTGGGACTAGAGCAAATTTTATCTAGGGCTGATTTTGCTCCTCTCCTGAGGCAATAACTTACGATTATTCCACCTGATATCCTGTGAAGTATGAGATTTTTTTTCTTTCTGAATGAAACACAAAAATTATTCCTACCACCGTCTGAGCCTCTGAGATTGTTCCCTCTGCTCCTTTTTTTCTCCTGCTCGGGGTAGATTCCTCACAAGCACGTAGTGATATTGTTCTGGAAAGACTTGAGGGAGCCCCTCTGTAGATCTAGATCCCCATTCTCACTCTGCAGCTTGCTTCTCTCTGGTCCTCAACCCAGGGGTAGTGCTGGGCTCCACCTAGGTTCCTTCGTTCTTCTGCTCCCTGGAAACTAAGGAGGGAGCTGTGGGAAGGGGCTCATTTTTTTTCGCTTTTCATGGGTTTACTCTCCTATACCAGCCCTTGTTCAGTGTCTGAAAACCAGTTTCATATATTTTTCTGTTTTTTAGTTTTTTTTGGCAGGAGGGTAAATCTGTTCCCTCTTACTCCATCTAGACTGGAAGCCCTGTCTATTCATTTGTTAGAGATTCAGCTCAACTCCTAGCACTTCTCCAAAATGCTCCATGATCCATTTTCTAGCTGGGAATCATTTAGTTGCAAAGAACAGAAGCCTTTTCAAAGAAGCTCTAATAAAAAGGAAATTTATTATTATAATACAGAGTAATTTCTCAAGTCTTCATTGCATAGTACAGACAGGTCTTTTCTTCCTTTCTCTTCTCTTCTCACCAGTTTCCTCAGCAGAGTTCTTTTCACTTGCCTTTGACTCTCCTTTGCCAGGGTATGAGCTCTGGCTTTAACTTACTATGACCTTTCAGCTCTAGCCCTTGTAATCAGATTGCCTATTTATGTGAATAGCCCTGAGGAGTCAGAAAATTAACATTCATCTTGCATAAGCAGGGTTCAGTATGACATGACCATGATTAATATTAAATGAAAGTAAAAAATTTTAATTAATAAACATTTTAGAATAAGTATTTTGTGTGAGAGAAATACCAACCTATAAATTCTAACTGGGAAGTTAAAGCCTCAAATAATACTTACTAAATACAATGTTTATACCAAGGTAGCTCAGACATTTTGCTGATGTTTTTTGATTGATAAATACTGTGTTTCATAATAAAACTGAGTATATATTATATACCAGACACTGTCCAAGGCACTAGTGATTCACAGAAGTTTATGCTCTAAAGGGTTGCAAACTACAGTCCTGAGAGCCAAATCCAGCCACCTTTTTGTAAGTAGTTTTATTGGATCACAGCACCTCTCATTCATTTTGTATTATCTGTGGCTGTTTTTGTGCTTCAGCAGGCTCTGAGTAGTTGGAACAGAGACTCTCGGACTCACAAAACCTAAAATTTTACTATTTGTCCTGTTACGGAAAAAGTTGCCAACCCTTGGCGTAGGGTGATTGTATATATTTTTTAGATATAAGAAGTTTGAAGTTTTAAATATAAAAAGTCTTTTTGTAGTGTCAGGACCTTGTTTAATCAGGTCTTAGACTTGGACCAAAATTAATGTTTATAAAGAGGTTAAATTACTTTCCTAAATTCCTAACATTAGATTAGAAGTTTCAGTTTCATTAATTAAGATCATAGGATTATTTTGTCTCTTAATTAATTTCTTGTTAGATTGGAGATACTGCAGATGAGGGCATCTGGGTTTACTGGTGATTCAGAACACATGTGGTGAGGTATTTGGCAAGAGGCTAAAGGCCAAGTGTTGCAACCACCCACATAACAGTCTTTTGCAAACCATCAAGTGCTTTCTGTAACTGTAGAAATAAAAACAGATTTTTTTCCCCCTGCAGTATGTTAAAACAAAGAAGTAATATACTTTGAGATGGTAGGCATATTTAGAAACTAACTTGTTTTCAAATGTAGAAATTAAACACAGAAGCTCAGGAAATACCGACTGAGTCTAAATGTGCTTGTGAGGTTAGTAATCTGTATGTAGTTCCTCTTGGTTCATGACGTCATTGTGAAAGTGTTAGTCCCTCAGTCGTGTCCTACTCTTTGCGATACTGTGGACTGTGGCCCAGCAGGCTCCTCTGCCCATGGGATTTTTCAGGCAAGAATACTGGCGTGGGTTGCCATTCCCTTCTCCAGGGGGGATCGTCCCGACCCAGGGTTTGAACCTGGGTCCTCCCGCATTGCAAGCAGATTCTTTACTGTCTGAGCCAGTAGGGAAGCCCCATGGTGTCATTAGTTAAGGTAAAGAAGTCTTATAGAGATTTGCGTGAAACTATTCACTCTTCAAGTCTCTGCTACTATAAAAAGTATAGATGTTATTCATTTTTAACATGTGCCTATCTCTTTTAATTAGATAGCCACTAATCTCAGAATCAAATGTTAGATTCTCCTTCTGCTCCACCAGAGATTCCCGCTGTGAGAGAATCTTAAAGAAAAAGTAAAGCGTCCCAGTGATTTGGATAGTTTTCATAACTAAGATAACCATATATCCCTGTTTCCCTAGGATGTTCCTAATTTACCCTAACATAATTACTAACAGTTATTATCAAAAATAATAACTTTATTATTTTTATTATCAAAAATCCTAGTTTGGTTGGCAGTATATGATCAACCTCTTTGTTTATAATCACGTTGACCATTGAGCAACAGGACCTTCTTTAAAATTTAACATTTAACCAGCCTCAGCATTTATTCTGATCCTAATTCTCACAGAGGAGTTGGTGAATTGATGGCTGTAAGACAGTATAGTTATTAAAGTAAAACTTAGCTCATATTTATTTATAGAGAGACTCATCTGATAGCAGGAACCTAGATTTTGTGTGTTTCTACAGCTCAAAATTCTTTGAATCCCCACTGCTAACAGTGAACTTTTTTTATACTGTCTGGGGACTTTCTCAATCTCTCTTCAATCTTTTCTTTCATTTCACATTTCAGCCCTACTTCTGAATTTTTCCTGAATATAGTCTTTTGTCCCCTAATTTCCATACCTCTCTTATGTTGTTCCCTTTAGTTTTTTCCTGCTCTGCATTTTCCAGTTTCCTTTTCCTCTGTCAAATTCCTACCCATCATTTAAAGTATAATGCAGTTATTATTTCTGTGAAGCCTTTTTTGCCACACCCCCAATTCTAATTAACTTCTCTTTTCTCTGGGCTCCCTAAGCAGTTTGTTTCTATCTCTGTTATGTCTTACCATGTAACTTGGTGCCCCAACTCTGTCCCCAGGTCTTTAAAGGCAAGAGCATGTATTTGATTTATTTTAAAATCCACAATGCCTCTGCAAGGCCTTTTAGATACTAGTTGTGCAGTAAAAATGTATGATCAATTGTTGGTGTATTCCCCTAATTTTTTTGGAACAGCTAGGCTAGAAAATATTTTAAAAAGAGATTTTCTTTGTGAGCTTTGTAAGGGTAACTTTAATATGCCAATTTCTGAATTAATACCATTAATTATTTTAATTTTTTTCTTAAATTATAGTTGATTTACAATGTGTTTTAATTTCTGCTGTACAGCAAACTGATTCAGATATATATATATATATATAATTTTTTGTTATTGTTTATCACAGGTTATTGAATATAGTTCCCTGTGCTGTATAGTAGGACCTTGTTGGTTATCCATTCTGTGTTTAACTAGTTTGCATCTGCTAACCCCAAACTCCCACTTTATCCCTCTCCTACTCCCCTCCTTTGGCAACCACAAGTTTATTCTTTATGTCTGTGAGTTTGTTTAGTAGATCAACCCATTTGTGTCATATTTTAGATTCCACATATAAGTGATATCATAGGGTATTTGTCTTTCTTTCTTTCTTCACTTAATATGGTAATCTCTGGGTCCATCCATGTTTCTGCAATGACATAATTTCATTCTTTTTTATGGCCTAGTAGTGTTTCATTGTGTATGTATGTGTGTGTGTGTATGCCTGAGTGTTCAGTTGTGTCCAACTCATTGTGACCCCATGGACAGTATGTAGCTCTCCAGGCTCCTCTGTCCATGGAGTTCTACAGACTAGAATACTGGAGTGGGTTACCATTCCCTTCTCCAGGACATCTTCCCAACCTAGGGACTGAACCTGAATCTCCTGCACTGCAGGCAGATTCTTTACTGTCTGAGCCACCAGGGAAGCCCATGTGGGTTTCCCTGCATATACACATACAACACATCATCATCCATTCATCTGTCATTTAGGTTGTTTCCACGTTTTAGCTATTTTGAATAGCGCTATGCAGATAGGGGTGCATATATCTTTTTGAATTATAGTTTTGTTTGGAAATATGCCCAGGAGTGGGATTGCTGAATCATATGGCAGCTCTCTTTTTCGTTTCTTGAGGAACCTCCCTACTGTTTTCCATGGTGGCTGCACCAACCTTACATTGCAGCCACTGCAGCCAAGTGTAGGAAGGATCTTAAGTTCCCCAACCAGGCACTGAACCTGGTTCAGCAGTTAAAGTGCCAGGTCCTAACCACTGGACTGCCAGGGACGTCCCAGATTTTGGGGAAGAGATCCAGGGTCACCTTGTATTGTGCCACCATAGACCATCAGGAGGGGAAAGGGGTAGCATTTGGTAGTACAGAAAAGTTCTCATCCTTCAGTCTGAATAACAAAGTTAATTGTGCTCTGAGAAGGAACTTAAAGACTATGGATTGAAGAACTGCCTTTTATGATATGTTTTAAAGAGAGATGGAACAACATTACTCATTATCAGAGAAATGCAATCAAAACCACTGTGAGGTACCACTTCACGCCAGTCAGAATGGCTGCTATCCAAAAGTCTACAAGCAATAAATGCTGGAGAGGGTGTGGAGAAAAGGGAACCCTCTTACACTGTTGGTGGGCATGCAAACTAGTACAGCCACTATGGAGAACAGTGTGGAGATTCCTTAAAAAACTGGAAATAGAACTGCCATATGACCCAGCAGTCCCACTACTGGGCATACACACCGAGGAAACCAGAATGGAAAGAGACACGTGTACCCCAATGTTCATCGCAGCACTGTTTATAATAGCCAGGACATGGAAGCAACCTAGATGTCCATCAGCAGATGAATGGATAAGAAAGCTGTGGTACATATACACAATGGAGTATTACTCAGCCATTAAAAAGAATACATTTGAATCAGTTCTAATGAGGTGGCTGAAACTGGAGCCTATTTATACAGAGTAAAGTAAGCCAGAAAGAGAAACACCAATATAGTATACTAACGCATATATATGGAATTTAGAAAGATGGTAACGATAACCCTGTATATGAGACACCAAAAGAGACAAAGATGTATAGAACAGTCTTTTGGACTCTGTGGGAGAGGGCGAGGGTGGGATGGTTTGGGAGAATGGCATTGAAACATGTAAATTATCATATATGAAATGAATCACCAGTCCAGGTTCAATACAGGATACAGGATGCTTGGGGCTGGTGCACTGGGATGACCCAGAGGGATGGGATGGGGAGGGAGGTAGGAGAGGGGTTCAGGATGGGGAACACATGGCAGATTCATGTTAGTGTATGGCAAAACCAATACAATATTGTAAAATAAAAAAATAAATAAAGATAGATTGATACATTTTCTAAATAGAAATGGATGATTTGACAGTTTTGAGAAGAGATGTGAAAGGCTGATAATTGTCTGGAAATGCTAGAGTTAGAGTACTCCTCTTGGCAACTGATAAGATTAAATAGGAGACATCAGTGAACATATAAGTGATTCTCATTTAGGACAGAATATAGGTTGGTAATACAGGAGATATTTGAGAAATGCTAGGTAAATTTACAATCAGCATTGGCAGAAGTAAAGATTAGGAAGAAGTGTGGATTATTGAAGAAACATCAGTGTTTACTGTGAATGGGTACTTCCTTTTAATCACTAAATTTATTTGATAAAAAATATAACCCCTCAGTTTTTGTTGTTTTTTTAGCTTGTTTGAAGTGGTGGTTTGATAAAGTGAAAAGAACATCAGACTAAGAATCAAGAACATAGAGTTCTTCAGGTTCTGAGGTCCTTGGACTTCTCAGCCAGTTGAATGTGTGACTTTAGGCACCTTGAATCTCTCGTTTCATATATTAAATGGGTAAACTGAGAAATACCCAGACAAGGACTTACTATGGAGCAATAAAAAGGAATTGGCTACTGACATGTGATGTTATGGATGAATATCAAAATCACTGTGCTGAGCAAAAGAACTCAAGCACAAAAGAGATATGTACAGCGTGATTTCACTTTTATGAAGTGCTAGACAAAACTATTGTGAAAAATTAGAATACTGATTTCCTCAGAGGACATGGGGATTGACTGAAAAGTGGCACAGGGGAATTTTGGGGTTGATGAAAATGGGAAATGTTCCATAACTTCATGAGGATACACATATTTGTCAAAATTAAGTTCCAGTATTTGTGTCTTGCACCAAATGGAAATTTTATGACTCTTCCCCTGCTCCTCCCAGAAAATAACAGTTAACAAATACTGAATTCTAGTTAGGAGGTATGCCTTTCTCAGTTGAAATGTCTAGTAATTCTGAAACTACTTTTTACATTTTCTAAGTTTTTGAAGACAGGTAAATATATTTAGGAAAATGGGAGCCAGGTTTCTAACTTTTGGACAAGAGAGAAACATGGAAATGGGGACAACTAGGGACTTCCCTGGTTGCTCAGAGGTTAAAGTGTCTGCCTGCAATGCGGGAGACCCGGGTTCGGTCCCTGGATCGGGAAGATTCCCTGAAGAAGGAAATGGCAACCCGCTCCAGTATTCTTGCCTGGAGAATCCTGTGGATGGAGGAGCCTGGTAGGCTATAGTCCTCGGGGTTGCAAAGAGTCGGACACGACTGAGCAACTTCACTTTAGAATGTCTATGGGGGTATTAGTTTGGAATTAGGGATGTCAGTATGAACTCAGCTTTTATAAGAGGAGGTTAGATAAGTAGGTTGTAGATAGGAGAGAGAGGAGGGGGCAAAGAGAAAGACAAATATAGTGGTGTGTATAAATATATAAATTCGCTAGCTCTGTTTGCTTAAAGGTTCTGCAGTTAATGACACCCTCATAGCAATAGCAATGAGCATACCTACTCCCAGATCTTGATTTCCAAATAAGATTCTCACTAAATGAACCTTTGAGAGATAGCTGATTCCATGGCAGGGGCAGAGAATGTACAAGATGAGCCTGGAATATATTATTGCTCCAGAAACATTACATGGTGTTAAGTAATGATGGGAACATATCAGAAGGACATAAGATATCTGGTTTTCACTCAGACATGAAGTTGTCATTCTTGTACTCACAAGGACAAAGTTGAACAAACTAAACATCAACATCTCTGCTCACCAATACCCTGAAAACTGGAGAGACAGACAAATATGGAGAATCCCAGCTTCCCAGGGGCAGAAGCTGATGGAGCCAGGAACTGGTAGGAAAACTTAAACCGTAACTGATGAACTTCCAGAAGCTGAGTGCAGATTAGCTTGAGAGTTAAACATTCCCGGGGGCTCAGTTTTAGGGAAGGGGGTCTCACACTTCTGTGGAGTTTTTCTTCCTCGAGCTCTGTCAGGTTCTCACAGTGAAGAATACGGGAGGAGCAAGTCCTTTTCTGCCTCCAACAGGGGCAGTGAAATAGAAACCATTTTGAAACAGGCTGCTGCTGCTGCTAAGTCGCTTCAGTCGTGTCTGACTCAGTGCAACCCCATAGACGGCAGCCCACCAGGCTTCCCCCGTCCCTGGGATTCTCCAGGCAAGAACACTGGAGTGGGTTGCCATTTCCTTCTCCAGTGCATGAAAGGGAAAAGGGAAAGTGAAGTCACTCAGTTGTGTCCGACTCCTAGTGACCCCATGGACTGCAGCTTACCAGGCTCCTCCGTCCATGGGATTTTCCAGGCAAGAAATGGAGTGGGTTGCCATCGCCTTTGAGACAGGCTCTCCCTGCCCAAAGAGGGAAACTACTAGAGCCTAACCAGCCTAGGGAAAGGGAAATCCCCAACTTCAGCTCTGTCCAGTCTTATTGCCTCATCGAAGAGGGGGAAAAAGGCTGAGAGGCATTTGCGAAGGCCACAGCCAGGCACACAGGGCCACTTGAAAACTCAGACCTAACCATCGGATTAGAGAGTACTTTTCTCACCCCTTTTATCTTACCACCACCTCAGTGGGGCTCCTGTATAGTAACAGAGGATTACAGGTGGAAAAACTACAAGGTTTGCACTTTAAAAGGAGTTTCTGCTGCTGCTAAGTCACTTCAGTTGTGTCCAACTCTGTGCGACCCCAGAGACGGCAGCCCACCAGGCTCCCCCGTACCCGGGATTCTCCAGGCAAGAACGCTGGAGTGCGTTGCCATTTCCTTCTCCAATGCATGAAAGTGAAAAGTGAAAGTGAATTCGCTCGGTTGTGTCAGACTCTTAGCGACTCCATGGACTGCAGCCTACCAGGCTCCTCTGTCCATAGGATTTTCTAGGCAAAAGTACTGGAGTGGGGTGCCATTGCCAAAGGAGTTTCTAGGGAACTCAAAAGATGATAGGAAAGACAAAAATAAGGACCTTAGAGGAAATTTTAGCCTCTGATACCTGTAACTACAGTAAACACAGCTTTACTACTAGTAAAATATGGCACAGATTTTGGAATTGTCAGACTGGGAATTTAAAATTAAACTGATTAATATACTAAGAGATCTAATTAGAAAAGTCGATAGCATGTAAAAACAGAAGGGTAACGTAAGTAGAGAGGTAGAAACTCTTAAGAAAGAAAGGGAAATAATGGAAATCAAAAACATTGTAATAGAAGTGAAGAATGCCTTTGATGGACTAGAGGAAGGTACAAAGGAAGTATTTGAAGTAATAATGGCTGAGAGTTTTTCAAAATTAATGACAAGACACCAAATCACCAGTCCAGGAAGATTAGAAGACACCAAATATGATAAATAGCAAATCTACACTTACTCATATCATTTTCAAATTGCTAAGAGTTATATTGGATTTCTTTTCATAAACCATGTAAGCAAGGAGAGAGTGGAGTGAAATGTTTAGAAAGGAAGAGCATTATAGAAGGACAAGTGAAGGTAAAATCTTTTGTTTTCTTGTTCTTAATTGACATAGTAGATAACTGTTCAAAATAATAATAGAAGCAGCGTAGTGGGTAATTATAGATTTTGGAGAAGGGAAATGAACGTTAGCAATGTTATAAGGGAAAAGAGGGAAGAATTTGGAATACCATTATTAAAAACTTGGAAAACTATTATATAAAGCACTATCCGTGAAGTGGGTCTGTAGTGTTATTTAATGGTTGGTGTAGGTTATGTTTAAATGTATAACACAAACTCTGGTTGTTGTTCAGTCACTAAGTTGTGTCTGACGCTTTGTAACACCATGAACTGTAGCACTCCAAGCTCCTCCGTCCGTGGGGGTTTTTCAGACAGAAACACTGGAGTGGCTTACCATTTGTTTCTCCAGGGTGTCTTTCTGACCCAGGGATCAAACCCAAGTCTCCTTCATTGGCAGGTGGATTCTTTTCCACTGGGAAGCCCAGATTCTGGAGTAACCACTAAAATTCAGTTTTTCCTTTTAATACTTTAAAGATGTCACTCCACTGACTCTGGTTGCTTAATTTTTGATAGGTTTGGTAATATTTTTCTGCCCAAAATTTTGGACTCCCAATCTTCATGATTTATAACTTCTCCTTCTCCTTATTTGGGTGCCCATGTGACCAGTTGTATGCTTAGTAGAACTAACTAGTCATATCAGTTTGGTAGCATGCATGCACTCTTAAATAACTAAACACCGTCCTAAGAAAACTTTTAATTCATATGTATATGAATTAAGTTGTGGGTATTTGGGAGAAAGAGAGTTAAGGATCGGGAGAAGGCTATACTGCTTCTACCTTTTGAGAGAGTAAATATTAAATACAGTGAATAGTTTAGTTTACTATGAGTTTATTTACTGTCTGATAAAAAGAACTTTCTTACATCGACAGTTCTGTTTTAATGTTTAATTTCTTTACCTGTTTCAGTAATGATCAGTTTAAATAGAACATCTCTCTATAATTTGATAGAATCTTGATTCAAGATTCAGTATGAAGTGATTCAAGATTCAGTATGAAGTGTATCTTTATGTGGAAATAAAGATGTGTAAGTGGTTTTAGTGGCTAATGTTTGTATTTCTCATTTTATTCATAATTTATTTCTATGATGAAAAGTGAGTGAGAGTCACTCAGTCGTGTCCGACTCTTTGCAGCCCCATGGACTGCAGCATGCCAAGCTTTCCTGTTCTTCACTATCCCCCAAAGTTTGCTCAAATTCATATCCATTGAGTCAGTGATGCCATTCAACCTTCTCATCCTCTGTCACCCCGTTCACCTTCTGCCCTCACTCTTTAGGTCTTCTCATTAGAGACCTCCAAAGAAAATGAGTACGGATAGGTTAAAATATATATGTAACAACATAATGTAAATTAACTATATTTCAATTAAAAATATGTAGTAACAGCTTTGCGGCTCCATGAACTATAGCCCACCAGGCTCCTCTTCCCTGGAATTTTCCAGGCAAAAATACTGGAGTGGGTTGCCATTTCCTACTCCAGGAGCTCTTCTTAACTCAGGGACCAAATCCACATATCTTGCACCTTCTGCATTTGCAGGCAGATTCTTTACCACTAGTGCCACCTGGGAAGCCTTAGACATTTCACAAAAATGGAATCATACAATATGTGATTTTTGTGTGTCTGACTTCTTTAACTTAACAAAAGGTTTTCAAGGTTCATCCATGTTGTACCATTTATCAGTATTTCATTCCTTTTTATGGCCAAATAAATATTCCATTGTATGGGTTCCACACTATATTTATTCATTCATCAAATGAGTAACATTTGGGTTATTACTACCTTTTGGCTATTACGAATAATGCTGCTATGAGCATTTATGTGCAAGTTTTTGTGTGGATATTTATTTGTATTTATCTTGAGCATGTATATAGGAGTAGAATTGCTAGTCATGTGATAATCCTGTGTTTAACATTTTGAAGAACTGCCTGACTACATTCCACATCAACCACACCGGTTAACATTTCCATCAGCAGTACGTTGAGGTTTCCAGTTTCTCCGTAACATTTGTTATTGTCTGACTCTTTGATTATAGCTGTTCTAGTGGGTGTAAAGTAATATTTAATTATGGTTTTGATTTGTATTTCACTAGTGGCTACTAAGGTTGAGCGTCTTGTACTTATTGGCCATTTTTACGGTTTCTTTGGGAAATATCTATTCAGATCCTTTGCCTCTTTGAAAATTGGGTTATTTGTCTTTTTATTATTGAGTTGCAAGACTATTTATTCTAAATACAAGTTCCAAATACTTTCTCTTATTCCTTAAATTGTCTTTTTACTTTCTTGTAGACAAGTAGAACTTTACGGTCCTTGAGTGTGTAGCTACCATAAAGTATGCTTGAGAAACTTACTAGATTTGCATAATCTCATTATTTGTAACATTTTAGTTATGTGCCTTTGAAAAAAATTCAGGCATTTATATACAAAGTTGACTGGACAATAAGTTTATCTTGATTAGCTATTAATACTGCTTTAGATCATCTGATTTGAATTTTCAGATTGTAAATTGGATTATTAATTTTACTTCAAGACCTTGGATTATTTACCTTTCAGTTGAAATACTGTAAGGATTAATATGTTTGACCATTCTGGCTAAAACATTGAAAACTAAAACATTGGTTTTATAAGTCAGAATTATATTTTTAGCAAGTTAATAAGTACTAGTTATTTTTATGATGTTTAGTTTGAAAGGTGCACATTTTCTTGGGAAGTGTAGCTTGAAACCACTGTTAGCAGTTTAATTTTTTAAGGCTAGGGTTTTTAGAATAGTATGATGGTATACCATGGTGTGTGAAGTAGTATCCAGGCTGAGGCTCACTGTCACTGTGAAAGTAAAGGTGATTACTGATTTCCTTTCTGTAATAATATTTGCAAACTAAATTACATATGGATGTTGGGCATGCCATTTCATCAGATTTTTGACATATTAATCATAACAGAATTTGTTTATATATGCTTTTTTGCAACCCCATGGACTGTAGCCTTGCAGGCCATGGAATTCTCCAGGCAAGAATACTGGAATGGGTTGCCATTCCCTTATCCAGGGGATCTTCCTGACCCAGGGATTGAACCCAGGTCTCCTGCATTGCAGGTGAATTCTTTACCATCTGAGCTACCAGGGAAGCCCTAAAATAATCAACAGCAAGTGAAGTGAAGTAAAAGTCACTCAGTCATGTCCGACTCTTTGCAACCCCATGGACTGTAGCCTTGCAGGCTCTTCTGTCCATGGAATTCTCCAGGCCAGAATACTGGAGTGGGTAGCCTTTCCCTTCTCCAGGGGATCCTCCCAACCTGGGATCGAACCCAGGTCTCCCACATTGCAGGCAGATTCTTTACCATCTGAGCCACCAGGGAAGCCCAAGAATACTGGAGTGGGCAGCCTATCCCTTCTTCAGCAAATCTTCCCAACCTAGGAATTGAACCAGGGTCTCCTGCATTGCAGGCAGATTCTTTACCAGTTGATCTACCAGGGAAATAGGAGTTGGTTATTTTACTGCTGTTACTATGGAAAAGTGCTCCTTAATTCAGTCTCTTGTACTCCTTAGCAAACAGGTGGGGAATAGGAGGACATTATGAATATCTTCATTAGCATTTGAAAAGCAATCTTTATAAGGAGAAAAAAGCAGTCAAATTTCTACTAGACTCCGTTTTTGAAAACCCTTGTAGATGTTACCCAGTACGAAAAAAATCCTGTTGTTTCTGCTTTCTAACCATACATTCTCAATTTTCTGACATCAACTTTGGATGTTCTATAATTTAATTCAGTTGTGACACTACCTGAAGTTTGTGCAGACTCCACAGAGTAAGGGATCAATCACGTAAGACTGTCCTCACTCCTCAGCCATGAATGGGGTCCCCAGGCTACCTTCACTTATGTTCAGCCAACTACAGATTAGATTTCCATAATCCCTCTCTCAAGTCCCTTTCAGGTTCAATAAATGGCTATAATAACTTACAAATTTAAGGAAAGTGTTATGCTTAATGTGGTTTATTTCAGATCAGATCAGATCAGTCGCTCAGTCGTGTCCGACTCTTTGCGAACCCATGAATCGCAGCACGCCAGGCCTCCGTGTGCATCACCAACTCCCGGAGTTCACTCAGACTCACATCCATCAAGTCAGTGATGTCATCCAGCCATCTCATCCTCTGTCGTCCCCTTCTCCTCCTGCCCCCAATCCCTCCCAGCATCAGTCTTTTCCAATGAGTCAACTCTTCACATGAGGTGGCCGAAATACTGGAGTTTCAGCTTTAACATCATTCCTTCCAAAGAAATCCCAGGGCTGATCTCCTTCAGAATGGACTGGTTGGATCTCCTTGCAGTCCAAGGGACTCTCAAGAGTCTTCTCCATACCACAGTTCAAAAGCATCAATTCTTCGGCGCTCAGCCTTCTTCAGAGTCCAACTCTCACATCCATACATGACCACAGGAAAAACCATAGCCTTGACTAGACGAACCTTTGTTGGCAAAGTAATAATGTCTCTGCTTTTGAATATGCTATCTGCATTGGTCATAACTTTCCTTCCAAGGAGTAAGTGTCTTTACCAAAGGAACATTTCATGCAAAGATGGGCTCGATAAAAAGGACAGAAATGGTATGGACCTAACAGAAGCAGAAGATATTAAGAAGAGATGGCAAGAATACACAGAAGAACTGTACAAAAAAGATCTTCACGACCCAGATAATCACGATGGTGTGATCACTGACCTAGAGCCAGACATCCTGGAATGTGATGTCAAGTGGGCCTTAGAAAGCATCACTACGAACAAAGCTAGTGGAGGTGATAGAATTCCAGTTGAGCTATTCCAAATCCTGAAAGATGATGCTGTGAAAGTGCTGCACTCAATATGCCAGCAAATTTGGAAAACTCAGCAGTGGCCACAAGACTGGAAAAGGTCAGTTTTCATTCCAATCCCAAAGAAAGGCAATGCCAAAGAATGCTCAAACTACTGCACAATTGCACTCATCTCACACGCTAGTGAAGTGGTTTATTCAAAAGGATACAAATGAGTAGCCTGATGAAAAGATACATAGGGCACGTTTCAGAAGGCTCCTGAACTCTGGTGCCTCTATCTCCATGGAGTTGGCATGCACCACCAATTAGGAAACTTCCCAAAGCCTCATTGTTCAAGAGTTTTTATTGACGTTTTCTTAAAAAAGCGTGACTGATTAAATCATTGGCCATCAGTGATTTAACCTGGAGATGAGATGGGTAAGATGAAGTTGAAAGTTTCAACACTCTAATGATACGGTTGATTCCTGGGTAACCAGCCTCCATTTTGAAGCTGTCTAGCAACCCCACCAAGAGTCTTCTCATTAGCATAAACTCAGGTATGGTCAAAAGGGGTTCATTATGAATAATGAAAGATACTGCTATCAGGATGCTCAGGAGATACTAAATGTTATAAGAACTATGTATAAGGAATCAGGTGCAAAGATCAAAATAAACATTTTTAAAATTAAACCACACATGCTAATCTAATATGTATCAAACACCCCGTGTATTTCAGGCTCTCTGCTAGGCATTAAGAATAGGAAGAATAAAAAGACATGATGTGTGTGTTCAAGGAGCTCACACTGTAGGTGTGAAGATAGAGACAGTGATGCTGCATCTTACAGGGTGTTAGGGTATGAAACTAAGGGTATGAAATTAAAACCTAACAGGCAGAATTTCTCTGACAGGCTCTTAAATTGCATGAAATCCACCACACATCTTTCTATAAGTCCAACAGCTTAGTTTTCCAACATCACAATCTCCTCAGTTGAGCTCTAGTTGAAACTCTTGGTCTGCGATCAGGGCCGTGTTTTACGAAAACTCTTAACTGTATCTTTTAAACAGTAAGATCATACTTAGTTAACCTCTCAATAAGAGCTGCTTCTGCAGTTAGAGGCATATAGGAACTGAGAGACTAAGGAACAACAGATTTGTATGTCTCATAGTGCTAGAGGATAAATTTGTTGACTGATCACACTGGTATCATTTGTGTTCTCATATTATTCACTTAGTCTCCTCTATGTGTGTCTCTTCCCATCCTCCCTTAATCCCTTTCTATCTAGTAAATAAGACACATATATGATGTGATTCCAGTGTGTATAAACATATGTATAGCATAAGCGCCATAATAGATTTATATAGGTGAGGACACAAGTGAAGAAACAAGGTTTAAACTCATATTTGTAGGTAAAGGATGTGCTGTGTGCTGTGCTTTGTCACTCAGCCCTGCCTGACTCTCTGCAACCCCATGGACTGTAGCCCACCAGAATCCCAATCCATGGGATTCTCTAGGCAAGAATACTGGAGTGGGTTGCCATACCCTCCTCCAGGGGATCTTCCTGACCCAGGGATTGAACCAGTGTCTCTTATGTGTCTTACACTGGCAGGTGGGCTCTTTACCACTAGCACTACCTGGGAAGCCCCAAGGATGATATTCATAGTTGAATTAGCAAGTGGAACTGACACTTCGAAATGAGATGCAACTAGTGTTTTCTGTCCAGATACTAATCACATACTTCATTGCCTTCAAAAAAATAGTTGTTATGTCTGTCTTTTTCCTATTTTCTCAGTGATTCTTCTGCTTATAGAGTATATTCAAGGAAGTGTACTGGGCATGTCTGTGACATGGCTGAGGCAGAGGATTCTAATCGCCAGTTTCTTTGGCTTGTGATGCTGCTGTAACTTGTCCACAGTACCCCAAGTTGTACTGGTGAATATAAATATGGGAAAATTGATCTTCCCCATTGAGCAGAGAACTATAGGCCAAGATATAATGCGTCCTTTGGCCACCTACACGGTTATGTTACCGTAATACATCTTCTGTTTTGCTCTTTGTTTTCTCTGTGTATGAAACAGAAAGCTTTTATGTTGCTCTACTTTTCCTTTATGCTGAAAAAGTTACCTTATTTTATACTGAAAAGTTATTTTCTAGTATACTATTTTAATTCTGTTGTTTCTTATGTGTATGTATGTATATATATGCGTTTGTGTGTATGTAAGTTAGGGTTCCCTGGTGGCTCAGACGGTAAAGAATCTGTCCACACACACACACACACACACACACACACACACACACACACTCTTAAGCTACTTTGCTTGGGGTTGCCACAGGGATTACAGTTAACATCTTAATTTAAAACAGTCTAGTTTGGATTAATCTCAATTTTAATATGCAAAAAGTTCTAGTATAAAACCATTTATAAAAATTATATCTTTATACATTACAAGCCCATCAACATAATTTTTTAGATGTATTTATTTATTTTACTTTGGAGGGCTGTGGTGGGTCGTTGCTGCTGCTCGCAGGCTTTCTGTAGTTGCAGAGAGTGGGGGCTACTTTCTGGTTGTGGTGTGCGGGCTTTACATTGTGGTGACTTCTCTGTTGCAGAGCACAGGCTCTAGGGCGTGTGGGCTTCAGAGCATTGACTTAGTTGTTGTGGCACAGGCTTAGTTGTTCCATGGCATGTAGCATCTTCCTGGACCTGGGATGGAACCAATGTTCCTTATATTGTAAAGCGGATTCTTAACCACTGGACCACCAGGGAAGCCCCCATCAATACAATCGTATAATAATTTTATGCACCTGTCCTTTAAATGAGACAGAAGAAAAGAGTTACAAATATACATTTTTTATTATCTTTTGTGTTCACTTACATAGCTACCTTTATTGCTTAGTGTGAATTTGAGTTACTGTCTGTTGTTTTTTCGTTTCAGCCTGAAATGAAATAACTCTTTAGTGTTTCTTACAGGGCAGGTCTGCTAGTGATGAATTCTTTCAGTTTTCCTTTATCTAGGAATATCTTAAGTTTCTTTTTTCCCACCTCACCTAGCTCTCCTTCATTTTTTGAAGGGTACTTCTGCTAGATGACAGTCTTTCTCTTTCATCACTGTGACCATATCATCCTACCCACTGGCCTGCACAGTTTCTAATGAGAGGTCAGCTATTAAACTTGTTCAGGAAACTTTGTACCTAAGAAATGTTTTCCTTTTGCTGCTTTCATGATTTCTGTCTTTCAACAGTTTGGCTATGAAACATCTAGGTGTGAATCTCTTCAGCTTTGTCCTAAACTTAAAGTTTATTGAACTTCTTAGATACACATACTGATGTTTTCCATCAAATTGGAGAAGTTTTTGTCATTATTTTTTTCAGATATTCTTTCCACTCCTTTTTGTCTCTCCTCTCCTTTGGAAACTCACATTATGTATATGTTGGCATACCTGATGTAGTCCCACAGATCTCTGAGGCTCTCTGTCATTTTTCTGTGTGTGTGTGTGCGTGCGTGCGTGTGTGTGTGTGCGCGTGCGTGCACGCATGCGCTTAGTGGCTTAAGTTGTGTTCAGCTCTTTGCAACCCTATGGACTGTAGCCCACCAGGCTCCTCTGTCCAAGGGATTCTCCAGGCAAAAATACTGGAGTGGGTTATCATGCCCTCCTCCAGGGGATCTTCCTGGCCCTGGGATCGAATCCATGTTTTTTGTGTCTCCTGCCTTGGCAGGCAGGTTCAGTACCACGAGTGCCACCTGGGAAGCCCAAGTTTTTTCCTAAGTGTGGAGAATCTCAACTGTCTGCAAGTTCAGTGATTCTTTTGCCAGTTCAAATGTACTTTTTATCTTCTCTAGTAAATTTTTCATTTCTTTTATTGCTCTTTTCAACTCAAATGTGTATTACACTTTTTGTATTTTTTAATTGCATTGGATGGGAATATCATTTTCATATGGAAATGCCAGCTTTTTATTTGATTGTTTTTATAATTTGTCTCTTCATTTTTATACTCTTAAGTAGAGAATATAAAATGTATTATATTTTTATGTAAATATAAAATTATTATATATAAATGTATTAAATATATAAATTTATATAGAAAATATAAAATATGACCCAAACTTTCCTATAATTCTTTATACATAACTTCCTTTAGTTCTTTGAAATATTTTTAATAGCTGATTTAAGGTCTTTGTCCATAAGACCAACATCTCGACTTCTTCAGAGACAGTTTCTGTTGACTTTTTTCCTGTGTATGGGTCATGCTTCCCTGTTCCTTTGTATGTCTTACAATTTTTTGTTGGAAACTAGATATTTTCAATAATGTGACAGTTAAGAAAACCATAGCCCTTCCTACCCTCTGGGATTTGTTTTGCTCTGTTGTTGGTGTTGTTATTTGTTACTTTAGTGACTTTCCTGGGTTGATTCTGTTCAGTCTCTGTTCTTTTGAAGTCTGCTCAGCTAGCTTGGTGGTCAGTTATTGATTGGCCAGAGATTTCTTTAAATGCTTTGAGCCAGTAGGTCTCTGTTCAGCTTTTGCTGAGGGGCTTTGTGTGTGTGTGTGTGGAGGGGGTAGCTTTGTGTGTGTAGGCAAAGCTTCAAGGTCACCCAGAAGTGAATTATTAGGGCCTTGTTAGGTCTTCTGTGCAGTTCACACAGCTCCACATGTGTGCGTAGCCTTCTAAATTCCCAGGGAGGTTGCAGAGTTTTTCAAAGCCCCTTACGGATATTTCACTCCTCAGTTTTTCCTTTTAAGTATTTTGGTCACCCTCTTTATTAGCTGCAACTAGTAAAATCTGTTTCAGAAACTGCAATGTTAAACAGTTGCTATTGACTATTTTCAACAAATACGCTGCAGATAGGACTATACACATTGAGAGAGCTCTGAGTTGTCAAATAAAGCCTGAAGAATGCAGTTTTTCTAGCAAGCTGCCATGCAGGTGAAATAGTTAAAAGAGTTTTCTAGTGCTTGGGGAGGGGAGGAATCCAAGTGTATTCTGGCTCTCCAGTATCTGCTTGGTTTTTGGGTTTCACAGCTACCATAGTAGCAAGATTTTGGTTTTCAAGGCTTATCTGGAGCTGGAGATGAGAGATTGCATTAGGGCAAGTTAACAGCCTACAAAGCTTGCTGTTCTTGCTAAGATAACAGGTTTCTTGAGTAAGCATAGCTTGGATTATCACAATCCTTCAGTTAATTTCCTGAGTGCTAGAAAAAAGTTTTGACAGTGTTTATCTGTATTCTTTAAAAAAAATTTTTCTTGAAGTATAGTTGATGTACACTATCAAATGTTACAGGTGTACAATATAGTGGTTTATTATTTTTAAAGGTATCCAACCAGTCTATTCTAAAGGAGATCAGTCCTGGGTGTTCATTGGAAGGACTGATGCTAAATCTGAAACTCCAATACTTTGGCCACCTCGTGTGAAGAGTTGACTCATTGGAAAAGCCTCTGATTCTGGGAGGGATTGGGGGCAGGAGGAGAAGGGGACGACAGAGGATGAGATGGCTGGATGGCATCACCAACTCGATGGACATGAGTTTGAGTGAACTCCGGGAGTTGGTGATGGACAGGGAGGCCTGGCGTGCTGCAGTTCATGGGGTCGCAAAGAGTCGGACACGACAGCCACTGAACTGAACTGAACTGATACTTCATTTATAGTTATAAAATATTGGCTATATTCCCTGTGTTGTAAATTACATCCTTGTAGCATATTTTATACATAATAGTTTGTACCTCTAAATCCTCTACCTGTAAATTGCCCTTCCTCCTTTCCATCTCCCTCCTGGTAACCACTAGTTCTCTATGAATGTGAGTCTTTTTTGTTGTATTCACTAGTTTTGTATTTTTTTAGATTACACATTTAAGTGATGTATCATGCAATATATGTGTTTCTCTGACTTATTTCACTTAGCATCAGTTTCAGTTTAGTCTCTCAGTCATGTCTGACTCTATGAGACCCAATGGACTGCAGCACGCCAGGCCTCCCTGTCTATCACCAACTCCCAAAGTCTACCCAAACTTCTGTCCATTGAGTTGGTGATGCCATCCAGCCATCTCATCCTCTGCCGTCCCCTTTTCCTCCTGCCCTCAATCTTGCCCAGCATCAGGGTCTTTTCAGATGAGTCAGCTCTTCGCATCAGGTGGCCAAAGTATTGGAGTTTCAGCTTCAAGATCAATCTTTCCAATGAACACCAGGACTAATTTCCTTTAGGATGGATTGGTTGGATCTCCTTGCAGTCCAAGGGACTCTCAAGAGTCTTCTCCAACACCACAGTTCAAAAGCATCAATTCTTCGGCGCTCAGCTTTCTTTATAGTCCAACTCTCACATTCATACATGACCACTGGAAGAACCATAGCCTTGACTAGACGGACCTTTGTTGGCAAAGTAATGTCTCTGCTTTTTAGTATACTGTCCAGGTTGGTCATAACTTTCCTTCCAAGGAGTAAGCGTCTTTTAATTTCATGCCTGCAGTCACCATCCGCAGTGATTTTGGAGCCCAAAAACATAAAGTCAGTCACTGTTTCCCCATCTATTTCCCATGAAGTGATGGGACCGGATGCCATGATCTTAGTTTTCTGAATGTTGAGCTTTAAGCCAACTTTCTCACTCTCCTCTTTGACTTTCATCAAGAGGCTCTTTAGTTCTTCTTCACTTTCTGCCATAAGGGTAGTGTCATCTGCATATCTGAAGTTATTGATATTTCTCCCAGCAGTCTTGATTCCAGCTTGTCATCTTCCAGCTCAGCATTTCTCATGATGTACTCTGCATAGAAGTTAAATAAGCAGGGTGACAATATACAGCCTTGACATACTCCTTTTCCTATTTGGAACCAGTCTGTTATTCCAGGTCCAGTTCTAACTGTTGCTTCTTGATCTGCATACAGATTTCTCAAGAGGCAGGTCAGGTGGTCTGGTATTCCCATCTCTTGAAGAATTTTCCACAGTTTATTGTGATCCACACAGTCAAAGGCTTTGGCCTAGTCAATAAAGCAGAAATAGATGTTTTTCTGGAACTCTTGCTTTTTTGATGGTCCAGTGGATGTTGGCAATTTGATCTCTGGTTCCTCTGCCTTTTCTAAAACCAGCTTGAATATCTGGAAGTTCACAGTTCACGTACTGTTGAGGCCTGGCTTGGAGAATTTTGAGCATTACTTTACTAGCATGTGAGATGAGTGCAATTGTGCAGTAGTTTGAGCATTCTTTGGCATGCCTTTCTTTGGGATTGGAATGAAAACTGACCTTTTTCAGTCCTGTGGCCACTGCTGAGTTTTCCAAATTTGCTGACATATTGAGTGCAGCATTTTCACAGCATCATCTTTTAGAATATGAAATAGCTCAATCAGAATTCCATCACCTCCACTAGCTTTGTTCATAGTGATGCTTCCTAAGGCCCACTTGACTTCACATTCCAGGATGTCTGGCTGTAGGTGAGTGGTCACACCAAGGTGATTATCTGGGTCATGAAGCTCTTTTTTGTACAGTTCTTCTGTGTATTCTTGCCCCTTCTTCTTAATATCTTCTGCTTCTGTTAGGTCCATAACATTTCTGTCCTTTATCGAGCCCATCTTTGCATGAAATGTTCCCTTGGTATCTCTAATTTTCTTGAAGAGATCTCTAGTCTTTCCCATTCTGTTGTTTTTCTCTATTTCTTTGCATTGATCGCTTTCTTATCTCTTCTTGCTATTCTTTGGAACTCTGCATTCAGATGCTTATATCTTTCCTTTTCTCCTTTGCTTTTTGCTTCTCTTTTCACATCTATTTGTAAGGCCTCCCCAGACAGCCATTTTGCTTTTTTGCATTTCTTTTCCACGTGGATGGTCTTGATCCCTGTCTCCTGTACAGTGTCACAAACCTCCGTCCATAGTTCATCGGGCACTCTGTGTATCAGATCTAGTCCCTTAAATCTATTTCTCACTTCCACTGTATAATCATAAGGGATTTGATTTAGGTCATACATGAATGGTCTAGTGGTTTTGCCCACTTTCTTCAATTTGAGTCTGAATTTGGCAATAATGAGTTCATGATCTGAGCCACAATCAGCTCCCGGTCTTGTTTGTGCTGACCTTATAGAGCTTCTTTGGCTGCAAAGAATATACTCAATATGATTTTGGTGTTGGCCATCTGGTGATGTCCATGTGTAGAGTCTTCTCTTGTGTAGTTGGAAGAGGGTGTTTGCTATGACCACTGTGTTCTCTTGGCAAAACTCTATTAGCCTTTGCCCTGCTTCATTTTGTACTCCAAGGCCAAATTTGCCTGTTACTCCAGGTGTTTCTTGACTTCCTACTTTTGCATTCCAGTCCCATATAATGTAAAGGACTTCCCCTATAATGAAAAACATTTTTTTGGGTGTTAGTTCTACAAGGTCTTGTAGATCTTCTTAGAACTGTCCAACTTCAGCTTCTTCAGCGTTACTGGTCAGAGAATAGACTTGGATTACCTTGATATTGAATGGTTTGCCTTGGAAATGAACAGAGATAATTCTCTCGCTTTTGAGACTGCATCCAAGTACTGCATTTTGGACTCTTGTTGACCATGATGGCTACTCCATTTCTTCTAAGGGATTCCTGCCCACAGTAGTAGATATAATGGTCATCTGAGTTAAATTCACCCGTTCCTGTCCATTTTAGTTCACTGATTCCTAGAATGTTGATGTTCACTCTTGCCGCCATCTGTTTGACCATTTCCAATTTGCCTTGTTTCATGGACCTAACATTCCAGGTTCCTATGCGGTATTGCTCTTTACAGCATTGGATGTTACTTCTGTTATCAGTCACATCCACAACTGGGTGTTGTTTTTGCTTTGGCTCCATCCCTTCATTCTTTCTGGAGTTATTTCTCTACTGATCTCCAGTAGCATATTGGGCCCTTACTGACCTGGGGAGTTCCTCTTTCAGTATCCTATAATTTTGCCTTTTCATACTGTTCTTGGGGTTCTCAAGGCAAGAATACTGAAGTGGTTTGCCATTCCCTTCTCTAGGGGACCACATTCTGTCAGGTCTCTCCACCATGACCCGTCCATCTTGGGTGGCCCCACACGGCATGGCCTAGTTTCACTGAGTTAGACAAGGCCGTGATCCATGTGATCAGATTGGCCTGTTGTCTGTGATTGTGGTTTCAGTCTGTCTGCCCTCTGATGCCCTCTCTCAGTGCCTACTGTCTTACTGGGGTTTCTCTTACCTTGGAGGTGGGATATCTCTTCACAGCTGCTCCAGGAAAGTGCAGCTGCTGCTCCTTACCTTGGACGTGGGGTATCTCCTCACGGCCAGTGCTCCTGACCTTTCACGTGGGGTATCTCCTCTCAGCGGCTCACCACTCCAGCGCTGCACAGCATAAGTATCACTTAGCATAATACCGTCCAAATCCATCCATGTTGTTACATATGGCAAAATTTCATTCTTTTTTTGTGGCGAAGTAGTATTCTGGGGTGTGTGTGTGTGTATATACATATGTACACAGCTTCTTTATCCGTGCATCTGCTGATGAACACTTAGGTTACTTCCATATCTTGGAAATTATAAAAAATGCTGCTGTGAATATTGGGGTGCATATATCTTCTTGAATAATTACTTCCTCTGCCGTTCTGAATGTACTTCTTCCCGTTGCTATGTATTTTTATTAGCATTCTGTTTCCAGTCTCTTATGCAGCTTCTCTTTGCTAGTTTTTCTCTTATATGTTTCTACTGGACCCTTGGAACTCTGGTTCCATGGCTAACATACTTTATTGTTGTTTAATCACTAAGTTGTGTCCGACTCTTTTGTGACACCATGGACTGTAGCCCACCAGGCTGCTCTGTCCATGGGATTTCCCAGGCAAGAATACTGAAGTGGGTTGCCATTTACTTCTCCACGGGATCTTCCTGACTCAGGGATTGAACCTGCATCTCCTGCATGGCAGGATGATTCTTTACCACTGAGCCACCTGGAAGCCTGCTAACATACTTACATTCTCAATTATTCACTGACTGTTACTGCTCTTTTCTTTTCAGGGACTGATTCTCTCACATCCCACATAAATCAAAATCCTCTATTTCTCCCTTAAATGTTAGTATTCCTCAAGTTTCTGGCCTACACCCCTTCTATTGTCTGTCTTATTGCCCCTGAGCACTCTTACCTGATTGTTGCTCAGACTCTCAAGTCTGTCGTCTTCTGTAGCCCAGATCTTTGTCTTAAATTCCACATCTGTATCTAATTGTGCTTAATGTAAATCTTTGGAATTTCTATAGACACATAAAATTTCTTAAGTTCAAAATATAAATCAATTTTTATTTCTTTCTCAGTTTCTAGTTGCCTAAACCAAAAATGTGGGTCGTTTTTTATTCTTTCTCTTTTACCGTTCCTCCATATATTAGAGTCAGTTACTTTTCAGTTCTGTGCCCTAAATCTTCTTGAACTCAATTTTCTTCATCTCTACTGACATCTCTTGCCTGAAGTACTCCCGTAGACTCCTAAACAGATCTTCCCGTTATAGTCCCATTCTGTCCCGACCTTCTTCACAGTGTGTCCACAAGGAAATTATAAAATGCAAATCCACAGAAGTCACAGAGTCTACACACGCGCGCATGTACGTGTACACACACACACACACACACACACTTTGCCCTTCTCTTCGTTGCATTTCTTGCTCCGTCCTTTTTCCTGATTCTGGACGATGTCATGCTCCTATTCACTTTCAGTTACATACCACACTATTCTTTCTCCTTTGCTTTTTGTTGCTTCGTCAGGGAAACCTTCCTGTATTCTTACAAACTGTATTACATACCTCTAGATATAGAATTACCATACTATAATTGCCTGTTTACTCATCTTTATCTCCAAGTAGAATGCCAGGTCCATGAGATCAGAGACTGTGGTTATGAGCAGCCTGTGGCCTAGCACTTAACAATTGGCTTCCACAAATTATTTGATGAATAGCAAATTTATGCCTACATACACGAATGATGGAACCAACCATATTGAGCACTGAGAATACAAAGATATATTCAGCAAATGTTATAAGTAAAACAGCCCTTTGAAACATCTGGTGTTTGAAGGATATAGCTCTGCTAGTAATGCAGCATTACTAACTTAAAGCCAGTGATTCTAAATGAAGTCCTTTATGCATTAGTTTAAAAATACATTGCCATGAATATATATATGAAACCCCAAAGCATTATTTAGAAATTAAAGGAGAAAGTGAAGAGAAACTATTCAATAGGAAGTTATATATATATATGCCCATAATAAAGTTCGTGATTATACTTATTTTTATATTATTTTGTTTTTAATTTCTGGGTCATTGAGAAGTAGGTGACTTCTTCCTTCCTGCCTGTCTTTTACACAAATTGTATAATATTTAGAAACTATTTATAAGCAACAAGAAAAAAAATGAAATCATCCATTATCTGATTTAATATATATAGTTTCACAATTGAAATAAATCTGAATATCACCAGAAATAGACATATCATAAGCATCTCTCTTTGCTAGGAAATACATCAATACCATCTATTACTGAAGCTAGCAAACTTTATACCACATAGTATATATTTGAAGCTTTAAGGGCTAGAAGGTCTTTGTCATAATTATTCAGCTCCTCCTATATTTGGAATAGACCATTCCAAATGGGTGTGGTGTATTCCAATAAAATTTTACTTACAAAAACAGGTGGCAAGCAGGATTTGGTATGAGAGCCATAGATATGTTCTGTGATACATATAAACCATAATTAATCTCCTATTTGAAGATGTTTATTATCTTCATTTTTTACAATTATTATACTGTCTTAACATCTTAATATCTAAATCTTATTCTTAACTTTTTTCCTTAGCATAAATCCTGGAAAATATTTCTAAGGCTAAGAGTATATCCTTAAGACTGCTTTTTTTCATGAGAATAAGTGATATAACACTTGCTTTTAAACTGTGACTATTAGGAGTTTTGTTTGGTTCATTTTGTGGTTTTTGTGGGGCTAGGAAAAGAAAGATGGAGTGATGGAGGCAAAGAAAGACTGGAGGGAAACATTGAATGATCGTAATATAAAACTTAAGAGATGTTTCATGAAAAAGAAAATAAGAGAAATTTCATAAATACAAATTTTTCTGTTCACATAAACAAGTTTTTTGTTTGTTTGTTTGTTTGTTTCATAGCTCTATAGAGTTTCGTTTAAAATTTTGTATAGATTGAGATTTGGGAGATGGGGTTTGCAAATTTCAAAATGAGCTTTTCTTAATCAGTCTCCTAAGATACTCTTAAGCCAGCATGGTTTTGATTGTGATTACCAGTCAGCTTGTTTTGAAAAAAAGGAAAAAAGAGGCGGTTAAATTTTCCTGTTCTGGTTGACAGGGAAGTCTAATCAGAGCAAGGATTACTATCCATGGACAAAATCCTGCTTGTCCGCTATTGTAAATGAAATTTTATTGCAACACAGCCATGGCCATTTATTTAAGTACTGTCTGTGACTGCTTTCAGGCTACGATAACAGGAGTTCCATAGTTACAGCAGAGACAGTGTAGCCCATAAAACCTAAAATATGTACTGTATCCCACTTAACAGAAAAAAAAATTTTCAGACCCCCAAATAAGAGGAATGACACATTAGTCTTTCTATTATTGAAAATGGATCTACAAACCCAGAAGTCATTTTGTTACAGATAGACTAACACGATTTTAGAAGCACAGTTAATTCAGATCCCAAATCTAGGCTCTTAAAATATAGAAGAAAATGTGAGAGAACAATAAAAGAAATATTGGAATACAGAGGGCTTAATGTTTAGTGAAGTTTTAAGTTCTGTGAGAGATTAGATTTAGAGCACCAAACACTGGCTGTTACAGAAGCACCTACCTGAGTTATAAAATCCCTTCTCACATAATTGGAAAACAGCCAATTCCACAAAGTTTTGCTATAGTATCTTTAAAAGTGAGAAGTTATGCCGTGACAGGTTCAGTGGAAAATTTTTTGAAACCTGTTTACATAGGCTTATTCTCCCAATGACAAGTCCTTGTTCCTACTGAATTTGTTGCTTTAATTCAGTTTCACATAACAATAATAGGGAACATTCAGAAAGTAGGGATATTTTCTTTCTTTGGATCCAGGTTACCTGGAAATAGCTAATATCCAGAATCCCAAATCATTTAGTAAGGTTTTGAAGCAGCATAGCTTTTGTTAATTTGAGAAAGACATTGTTAAGAGAATCTTGTGTGGAAGTCTTTGGAGTATAGTAGAAATGCCTCGAGGCTGAAGTAGAATCTTCCTCTTAACTAGGCCACTAAAGAGATGTTGAAAAAACCTGAGTCTGTAGTACCAGCTACTTGGGCTGCTTCTATGAGGGAGAAGCCACTAATGCTCACACCACTGGTTTTAGGGTGTTCCCTCACAGCTGAGTCTAACCCTTAGGGGAGTGAGGGCAGACGAGTTTATCTGAGGGGCTGTTCCTCTATATGGTCCCACACATTTGTGTGGGATAGAGCTAATGGAAGGAAATAAATAAAAAGTCTGTATCTTGTCAATATCAAGCAGTGCTACAGCAGAGCTACAAATTTTGCAGTAATAAAAGACATACTGTTGCCAAAAAGACATTGACTCATTCATTTTTACACATTTCTCTTTGTTTTAACTTTTGAGTCTTATTTTCTCTTGTTTCTGTGACACTTATTCTGTATTAGAGCTGTTACAGCTCTGCCAAGAATTCCTTATGCTGTGGTTGCTCTTCAGGAGATTCTTCTTGAGAAGGGGTGGTAAGTAAAGCACTGAGCCATCTCTCGCTGCTGTAGAGCTAGACGGAGGTGCATCTGTTTTGATGTAGTGACTACAGCTTTGAGTGGGACTTAGGATCCTTCAGGGTGGTGGTGCCTTAGTTGTATCTGAGTCCCTCTGTTTTCACAGATATGTTTTTTCAGATATTCTAGGCTTTCACACCATTCCTTCTCCTTAAGCAACTATTCTGTTTTGCTGGAAGCTCTTGCATTCATTTAATAAATGTCTATTAAACACATATGTTTTGTGTTGGATCCTGGGGGTTTTATGATCATTGAAACACAGCATCAGGTCCCAGAGAGTTTGCAGTCAGATGGGAGAGTCAGATAAAGAAACAGGTGTTAATAGAACAAAATAAAAACTGAGGAATTAAGAATTAAGGAAGCCAGTTATTAATTAAAAAAAAAAAATATTGAACCAGAATGGTTAAATGGAAAGAGCATTGGTTTTAAATTTTGTTGATCTGATTTTAAATCTTGATTCAGTTACCTAATAGGTATGTTATTTTACTAAAGTTAACCTTTGTGGCACTTGCAAGGTTGTTCTAAGTTTTAGAAACAAATGCATTTAAAGCACTTGATGTCCATTGCCTACTGAATAGATCATTTCTGTTTTTTACCTAAATCATACACCATGGATTTTTATAGTTCCAAAACCTATAAATAGAAAGATCATTTCTCTGGCCCCTACTCCACAGGAGATATGAAAAGAGGATATTTTAAATGTTTAAATGAACTTTGTAAACATCCTGCCTATGAGGAAACTTAGAAATGAAATTTTATAATTATTTCTTATAAAATGTATCTAAATTTCCATTATTAAGATATTGATTAAAATTAAAGCTTAACAGTATTACTTGTAAAATATGCTAGTAATTCTGTAATCACTGGTCTTAGATTTTATTTGTCAACTTAAAAAGGGAATGCAGTTCTGTCTCCTCACCTCCCTGGAGCACTCGGTGGTTTAGCATGTCAGTTACTTTTAACCAAACTGTGGTTTATATCCAGAAGTTATAATGGTTATAACCTTTTTTCATGAGATGTTCAAAAAACATTAAAATAGATCATCAGTAAATTGATAAATATATTTTTTAAGACTCATTCATTATTTCAATGAGTTTTTTTCTATTTAAAGAATTAAAAGCTGCAATATTTAGAAAATAATATCATGCTGCATGGTGACTCAGACAGTTAAGACTTGTCTGCAATGCTAGGAGATCCGGGTTTGATCCCTGGGTCAGGAAGATCCCCTGGAGAAGGAAATGGCAGCCCACTCCAGTATTCTTGCTTGGAAAATTCCATGGACGGAGAAGCCTGGTAGGCTATAGACCGTGGGGTCACAAAGAGTCAGACATGACTGAGTGACTTCACTTTCACTTTGATTGTGTTGTATTTAGAATGAAACAGAATAAAGAATTTGCTTTTAAATGAAAGAGTTTTTTTTATTTCTTTGAAATTAACGTAACATAAAATTAGAAATTGAAATTGGTCTAACAGCAACAGAATTTATAATTCTTCGAAAATGTCAAAGTTAGTAGCTCAAATCTGAATACTGTACTGAGGAGGGCATAGATCTTATTCCATTATGTGACCGTTGCAGTTTTGTTACACTTTATAACTATTCCAGATTTATTTGTTAATTCTGTTACAGCTGTCCCTTAAAAATAAGACAAGCTGATATTATTCACTAGAAAAAGTATAAATACAAAATATCAACAGAACATGAAACTCTTTTTTATGTATTTGTTTTATGTAAATCACTCTAAATTATAAATAGGAAATAGTGATCAAACAAAAACTTTTCTGAAGAAAGAAAAAGCCAGGAAACAAGAGTGGGATGAGAGGTGGGGGAGAAGCCTTAGGAGGGTGTTGGCAGGGCAGTGCAATGATAGTGACAGAATGAGAAAATGGGTGTGTTCTTCTGTCACTGCTGTTTTCCTCTGTGTTTGTATCAGACAAATGGCACATGCCCAAGGGGAACGAGGGACAATGTTCTGAGGACAGGAACCGCTTTTATACAGCCCTGCCAGTTTCGTGAGAGTAATAGTGCATCTGCTTTTGTTACTTAACCTTGCTGTGGACACATTACTGTTTCTGTAGCACTTTCTTTAGTGGGTTCTCACTCAGGTTGTCATGGCTGTAGGGGATTGTCTGTTGGCAGATCAGCACCATTTACCCTTTCTGCACCTTGCCTAATGTGATGACTTCCTGGAAAATGTGCATGCTTGTTTTTTCCCCTCATTGTGTCTTCCCTGTCCCACTTCACCAAATGTGCAATTTAGATATCCAGAAGTCCATTACAGACAATTGATATGTAGGGATTGTCTTTTGTTTTTGTCTGTTTTGATTTTTTTCCCTTAACAGTAGAATTTCATTTTTGCCCTTCCCAACTACCTCCTCTCCATAGCAAAATTCCACCCACTGGAATGTGAAGATAGACATTAACTGATTTATTTAGTAAACTTTCACTAAATTTTTGTACGCTTCATAACACTGTGTTATGTGGTATTACAGGGCAGTTTGGTGAAGTACATAAAAGTAGTTAGATTGTGAAGATGAAGTATTCCAACATATTATCACCAAAACTACTATTTAAATCATTCTCTAATGCTTATATTTATAAAACACTTCTAAATGTTCTGTTGCAAGATATAGTCAATACAGGTGGCTTTAACTATGGGTTAGTTTCTTCAGCCCTTCCCTCAGATAAGCTGGGCTGTCATTAGACCATTTAAATGACTTGTATTCTGAGCTTTATAATGTTAAGGTTTTAAAATGCATCTCCAGTCTAAACTTTACAATGTGTTACATTTTAGGTCAGAAGACATGTCTTCATCTGCATGGCATCTTTCCTTACCTCTATGTGCCATATGATGGTTATGGACAGCAGCCAGAAAGCTATCTGTCTCAGATGGCATTCAGTATCGACAGAGCACTTAATGTGGCTTTAGGCAATCCATCTTCCACTGCTCAGCACGTGTTCAAGGTGTCAGTAGTATCAGGAATGTAAGTATATGATAACATCTTTTTAAATTTCTATTTCTTTGTATTTATATTGTTATTCCAGTTAAAAGAAAATATATCCAATCCAGATATACTCTGTTCATTTTTCCTTTAATTCTAATCTAATGGAACTGGGATGAAATTTCTTTATATATACTATATATATACTATAAGCTTTTAAAATCAATTTTTATTGCAATGAAAAATAAATGGTTAACAGTGATTTTTAACTTTTTCCATTTCTCTGCTTCCTAGAACTGTAGAAATTCATCATTTCTACATTCATGTAGAAATTCATGTAATTCATTCATCAACTATTTATTGAGCACCTTTTATGTGCCAGGCACTCTTCTAGGTGCTTGGGATATACTGGTGAACAAAACAAAGATCCTTGTCCCTGTGGAAGTGACATTGTCGTAATGCAAAACCAATGGAAAATAACCGATGAATACAACATGAAATAAATTTATTGATTTATTACATGATAGATAGTGCTATACAATAAAATATGTAGAACAGGGTAAGAAGGATCATTAGTGTGGGTTAGAGAAGTAGACTGGCTGCAGTTTTGTATAGGGTAATCAAGGAAGGTGTCATTGACATGGTACATGAGATTTGAGCAAAGACTTGAAGGTGGGGGGGTGGGACAAAATGGAGACCAGGTGGCTGGAGCAGAGGGAAAGGAGAGTGGACAAAATGAGATTAGCGAGATATAAGAGGATGGAGATCATGCTGGCCAGTAGATCACCATAATCAGTTTTATCTGGTTTGACACCATGAGAATGCACTATCGGATCTCCAAATACAAGGAACATAATTGAACAATGGCCCCAGCTACTGCGCTGAAATCCATTTATCATCCTATGTAAGCTGAAGCCATTTTTTCACAGGCTTCTCCCACCCAGTGGCTAAGCACTGTAAGAATACTAAGACAGGCCTGTTTGTGGGAGACACTTGGGGACCTTCAGGCAGCCTTTCTGAACTTTCACTAAAATCACATTGCTATAGAAGACACTTCCACTCATCTTCCCTCTCTCTCTCCTTCACTTAGATAGGACCTGTATCTAAGTCTGGTGGCTTTCCCTCTCCTTCGTGAGGGCTACCTCATACTCTTTCACAGGTGTTTCCACTAATTTCTTGCTCATTTTGACTTGGAACTTCTTGAAGGACTTCAGACTAACACACTTGCTGCCACTGCTGCTAAGTCGCTTCAGTCGTGTCTGACTCTGTGCGACCCCAGAGACAGCAACCCACCAGGCTCCCCCGTCCCTGGGATTCTCCAGGCAAGAATACTGGAGTGGGTTGCCATTTCCTTCTCCAGTGCATGAAAGTGAAAAGTGAAAGGGAAGTCGCTCAGTCATGTCCGACTCGTAGCTACCCCATGGACTGCAGCCGACCAGGCTCCTCCATCTATGGGCTTCTCCAGGCAAGAGTACTGGAGTGGGTTGCCAAACACACTTGAGAACTTAGTAAAAATACATTCTTTGCTCTGATCCCAGACCTGATGAATCATATACTCTAGTTGTGGGGTCAGAAATTTGTGAGCCTTTCTGCTGATTCTGATGCATATTCAAGTTTGAGAACCATTGAAGTAGGCTATTCTAAAGACTTTGGTTTCTATTCTGAGCTATTACGTGGTTTTGAGCAGCCATGATCTAACTTTGAAAGGTTTACTTTAGCCTGTGTAAAGACTAGATTGTAGGAGCACAAGAGTTGAATAGGGAGAACATTAGGACTGTTTCATTAATCTGGGTGAGAAAATATGAACGTTTGAACATGGGTAGTAACAGGGGAGTAGTGAGAACTGGTCAGCTTCTAGATCTATTCTGAGAGTTGAATCCTCGAGATTTGTTCTCTGATTGGATGAGGTTTGTGAGAAGAATCAAGGATGGCTACGAAACTTTGAGTTGGTGCAGATAGAGCAGGCTGGCAGGAAAGTTTGGAGCTCATACTGGAATATATGAGTTGAATATATCTCTGTGAAATCCATCTTAAATCTGTCTACGTCCACCTGAATCCAGGTTTTCCTCTGGACTACCAGTGTCCTTTTAATTGAATTTTCTTCTGTTCTTATCTCACCTCAGAGCTACAGAAGTACTCTTTTTATAATGTAAATTGAGTCCTTTTAAAATCATTTAAAATCCTTGAGTGTCTTCATATTGTTTATAGAATAAAATTTAGGCTTCTAACCACAGCCTATGTGATCTGACGCCTGCCTAATCTGACGCCTGACATCTGCCTAGCCTGACACCTGTTTCTATTCTATCCAGAAACACTGGACTTCTTACAGTTTCTCTGATATACTGAGCTCTTGCACACGCAGTTTTCTTTCCTTGAGTGCTCTGCCCTTCCCCAGAACTTCAAATCCTTCACCTCTCCAGAGAAGTTTTCTGACTTCCCTTCTTAAAAATAGGTTGATGTTTTTGTTTTGTATCTTTAGCCCATTCTTTGTTTCCTTTTGTACTTCACTGTTGTTCTTGTTGTTTAGTCACTAAGTCCTATCCTACTCTTTTGTGACCCCGTGACTGTAGCCCTCCAAGCTTCTCTGCCCATGGGGTCAGGCAAGAACACTGGAGTGGGCTGCCATTTCCTTTTCCAGGGAGTACTTACTGTAGTTTCCAGTTATTTTAATTTTTTGTTTATTAGTTCTTATGCTTTTCTCACACCAGCACGTAAGTTTCATGAGAAAAAAGACCATGTTTGTCTGTCCATCATTATATCCCTTACACCTTGTATGGTGTTGAGCACTTAGTAGAGAAGGCTCAATAACTATTTGATAGAATGAATGAATCATGTGAAAGTTCACACCCATCCTATGATAGCAACAGTTAGGTTAAAGATAATCATCAGCTTTATGTTCTACATTTTTTATGTTTAATGATTTCTGAGGACTTTCCTATACGTATTCTCATTTCAAAGTTGAATCTCCAAACAACCTAGTGGAACAAATAATGAGTCACCAACCTTTTTGTATTTTTGATGGGCATTTGTTAAAAGCATAGCCATATTTTTAAGAGCAGTTGATAGAAATCTAGAAACCTGGAGGCAAAGGTGAGCTATTTAGTCTAATTTATGACTGCCATTCTCTTTTTCCTCCTGTTCTAATATTTTGGTTTTTTTTAATTATATAGGTCCCTTTTCCCCTTTTCCCGTACCGTCCATTGTAGCTTCCATGAGTCCTTTACTCCTTCAGTATTGCGTACTTATTTAAGGTAGACAAAGTTGCATCTAGCTGTCTAATTAAAATTTGTACAAACTTAATTCCAGTCTTCCTAGACTGTGCATTATCCTGAAGCTAGGTTAAGAGAGAGGAAGGACCATGACCTTAGGCTCATTTCAGGGGTTCCCTGCCACTTAGCTACCATGAGTCTAGAAAATAGTCTATAAAAAGATTCTTAGTCCATCTAAATTAAGTTTTTTAAACTATCATTTTCCTTCTCATCATTATATTAAAAAACTAACTCCAATTATCAGGTGCAACTTTTTAAGTATAAACATATCTACCTTAGACTTAAGTATAAACATATTTACCTTAGACTCTGCTCCATTCTACTTTCTTCCAGAGAGTCTCCCGGTTGAGAAATTGTTTCGGCAAAATCAAGTAAAGTCAACAGTAGAAAGTAAGGATTCCAGGTTAAATTATACAGAGACTCTCTTGGCTAGAAGAAGCAGAAAACTGAGTTTATAGAATGTCCAGGCTATATTTTGAGGCAGAATACATAGAAAAGCAGAATCCTAGATTTACAAAGAATTATAGAAATTTGATAGTCTTGTATTCAGCTATTGAAATTTATAAGGTTCTAACTGTAAAAACCTAAAAATCTTTAGCAAAAACAAGGATAACATGGGTCACACCAGTGCAGATTTAAGTGTCTTCATTTCCATTTACCTGGCTAAAAGTGTAACCCCTATATCTTTAGACAAAGAGCTATATTTATGTGTATGAAAAATACCAAAGCAGGAGGAATAAAGTCTTGAATTTTGCCAGTGAAAGAGAATGAGATCATTCATATAATGTATCTTTCACCCTTCATAGCAACAAAAGTGGGGTGGAGAGGAAGTGGTGGTGTTATTTTTTTTTTTTGAAGAGGGGGTAAAGGGTTGGGGATAGGGAATGAGGGTCAGTGCAGGCCTTTCAGAGGAGGTGAGTTTAAGCAGAGGCCTGACTGAAGATTGAAAGTAAGCCATGCAATGGTTCAGGGCAGAACTTTCCAGGCAGAGGGAATGGCAAGGTACTTGAAAATGAATCGTTAGAAGGGTTGAAATGTTTGGAATGGCTTGAGGGAAAAGGGTGAATGGGTATGAGATAAGATTGGAGTGAGTGGCAAGAATGAAACAAAGAACTTTTAGGACTTTTTGTTTTTAGTAGAAATTGCTTTACAGAAAATGTACAGATGATTCTGACCTAAAGGCTTAGAATAGCTTATTTTTTTAAAGTTATTTAAATATGCCTCAAATGACTGTGTTGCCAACTTACTTCTATACTTGAGGCCTACTACACTATCAGACATGACAGAGAGAAAATGGTATTCTAATGAGGGTAAGTTCTATCTGCTGCTGCTAAGTCGCTTCAGTCGTGTCCGACTCTGTGCGACCCCATAGACAGCAGCCCACTAGGCTCCTCTGTCCCTGGGATTCTCCAGGCAAGAATACTGGAGTGGGTTGCCATTGCCTTCTCCAATGAGTGAAAGTGAAAAGTGAAAGTGAAATCGCTTAGACGTGCCCGACTCTTAGCTAGTGCCCATCATAAGGGGAAAATACATTTTTTTTTTTGTGAAAAGAAACTGAGTTTATCCACCTAAAGATTCAACCAACTACTTACTTATAGACAAACTCCAGACAAATACTTTTTATTTTGCTTATAAATTCAGACCTATTTACATATTGTTTCTGATTATATAATCTTTGAAAATGGTAGTCTGTTTTAGAGTTTCAGATCCTCCTGAAATAATATAACATGATAGATAACTTATTCCTTCTTGCAGGACTTGTTTCTCCTTCTGTCATACAGATTTTTGCTTCTCTCTTTGCCTACTGCTGCTGACTGATACCCTGAATTGAACCCAGCCTCAATATAAATAGGTTATTAGTAAGGCCATGATCTTTTCAATCTCTTAAATTCTGTCTGCACAGTTTTCACAGTTTCATTTGATTTGGGTGTGTGTTTTATACACACACACATATGTACATATATATAACAGGTAAATTGTCTCTCCTTAGTGAACTTGTAAAATTAATTTTGATGTTCAAATTAATAGAGACAAATAAGGAGAAGAGATACAAATGCAATTTGTATCCTTTGTCAGTTAAAGTATTTTGTTGATAAAGAGCTTTAGTTTCTGACAGAAAAAAAATGGGGGAAAGTGTGAGAAGGAAGGTCTCTCTTTCCCATGCATTGCCTGAGTAGAGCCACTTTTTAATGGAGCCATGATGGTTGAAATTAAAGTATAAATAGTTTGCTATTCCTTTTTATCCCCAGGTTTTTTAAATAAAGTGGTAGTTTTAAAAGAATTAAGATTTCATGTGTCATGAAATATGACATTGTGGTAGGTTTAATTAAAAAGTCTTGGAGGTTTTTTGTTTTGTGTTTTTGGGGGAGGTGGTTGATAATGTTCAGTGTAAGTAGTTAGGCCAGCTGAGTCCAATTAGGGCAATAAGTTGCATTATTTCATCTCTGATGAAAATAAATTGAAATATCTATTTCTTGTATTTCAGGCCTTTTTATGGTTATCATGAGAAGGAAAGACACTTTATGAAGATCTATCTTTACAATCCTGCAATGGTGAAAAGGTAAAAAGATAAGTGAAATAAAAATGTGAACACTATCACTCAAGAATTTTAATAATAGAAAGAAAAATCTAGAAGAAAGGCCTGTATAGTTTGTAGCATTATTAAAGATATGTATTATACATATGTACATATATGAGTAAAGAGAGAGAGATCCATAGCTTGGACTCTAGGAAGGATATTTTAAGGGTAAGGGACCTTGTTTTATACCCCTTAACTGATTCTTTTCTGCCTTAAATTTAGAGAGTTTGTAGAAGTTGATAGAGGGATTATTGACTGCCTTGTATAATTGTAGTACCTTGTTAGCCAGACCGTATGTTCAATACCAAGAGAAATTTGTTCTTTAGTTTCAAAGCAAGGAGAAATGTGTGAGAGTGAGGCCATTGTGGGAGAGCTTTCTACTGTGAAAGGTTTCTACTTAACCTCTTTTCAGTACCTTTTTCTTCCTAATGAGATAGGTGATGATACTAACATTTTTCCATATTGTTTAATGAAATATATTACCATTTAGAAGATTTATATAACTTAGTGAATGTGTATTTTCCAAATGACGAGGGCAAGACATTAGAAGATTATGCATGAGTTAAAATAAAGTGTTAGGTAGACCAATAGATTTTAATGTAACTGAGTACAAAAAGTTCATTGATATGGTTTCCGCATTGGTGCTAAACTTTAAGAAACCACCACCCCCATTGCATGTCCATGTAATAATAACAAAGATCAACATTTACCTGAAAAGGCTATTCAGGTACTTTTCCTGTTTTCAATTATGTATCTGTGTATGGCTGGTTTTTTGTATGTTTCAATGCAACAGTATTTCTGAGCTGAAGCAGACATGAGCATCCAGCTGTCTTCTATTAAAACAGAGATTTGCAAAGATGTAAAATAATTCCTTTTTCTCACTAAATTGTTTTTGTTTTGAAAAATATAGATTTTTTAAAAATAAAACAATGTTATTTATGTTAACATAGCTTGGGTTTATTGTTATTCTTAAATTAATAAATGAGTCTCTTAAAATTTTCTGTTTTAACTTGATTTGGTAAATATCAATGGATATGAACCACATAAACAAAAGCTTTTTGATGCTAGCAGTAATTTTTAAGAATGAAAAGGAGTGCTGGGGCTAAAAAACTTGAGAACCATTGGAATACAACTCTCTTAAATTTCTGTCAGAGATTCTTAAAATCTATTCACAGCTGTTCTCTACTTTTCACTGCCTATTAGAGCAGGAGAGATTTACCCCTACCTTTAAAGCTCACGATCCACTCCCTTTGAGCCTTTCCTTTCATCTATCAGTTATCCCCTCTCCCTTTCCACACCATTTAAACAACAATAAGACTTAATTTTACACATACACACATTCATACTCAAAGACATTTATACTCACAGCTATTCTCCTGGAAGAATTTAGCTATACTTTGTGTGTCCAGTATCTTATCTCCCGTTTGCTCTTTAACTTAATTCCAATTCTGCTGCCCAATTCAGGGGTTCCACTCAAATTGCTTTCCTTAATTAACGACCTCAGTGTTGTTAAATCCAATTAACACCTCTTACCTTTTGACCTCATGTCCATCAGTGCTTACACTACCTTAAAATAAGGTTGCTTTGATGTAAACATTTTTCTAGTTTTCCTCATACCTGTCTGGTCATTCATATTTATGCCATTTTGTTGGTTCCTCTTTTAACATATGTGTGGTTGGTCCTTGGACTTTTGTCTTGGGCATTTATCTTTTTCTCTATATGTGTTCCCCTCACTTTACGGTCTTACATACTTCCATCGTTTTTGTTTTAATCTATAAGTATTTGGCTTCCAAATACATATCAGTAGCTTAAATTTTCCTTCAGAGCTCCTGATCAGTGTATCACACCATCTACTGGATAAATAGAATAGCACTATAGTTAAGAGATCTTAAGTCAGAAAAAATTGGAGTTGAATTTTAGCTCTTCCATTTTTTGTTTGTGTGATTTGGGGTAAGTTTTTGATCTAAGACTCAACTTCTCTGTTTATAAAATGGAGATAACAGTAGTTACCATAGTTTTGTAGTAAGTATTACTTGAGATTAAGCATTTAGAGCACCTGAGTTTAGACACCAGTTGTGCCTAATACACAGTGCCTCAAAATATGTTTGCTGTCTCTCGTCTATTAATAAAATTATCCTTAACCTCATCTTTTCTAATATTTACCTGAACATTCCAGTATACCTCCAGTTTGTCTAAAACCAGTCAACTCCAGTTTGTCTAAAACCAAGTTTGTCTTTGTTCCTTCTCCAAATAAAAATCCACAAATAAACCTATTTTCTTCCAATCTGTTCTGTTTCAATAAATGCAGCACCACCAATTTGCTGCTTAACCTAGGCATTATCCTCAACGTATATTCTATCTCACCCCCCGCATCTAGTCAGTCATCAAGGCCTGACCATTTTATTCCTCATATGCTTCCTGAATCAATACATTTCCTTGATCCTTGTTAAAGCTGCCATCATCTTAGTTTTTCCACAGTACCCTCTCACTCTCTGTCTCTAGTGTTTTTCTTTCTTTAGCTAACCTGGTCATTTCAGTTTTCCTGTTCTCTTCACTTGACAGGTAAATTCTATGACCTCTTCAAATACGTTAGTAGGCTCTGTGTGATCTGACTTCTCATTACCTCTCTACTCTCCCACCACCACCACCATAGCCTCTGTCACTAAGCCTCACTCAGTGGTTTTAGTTCCCAAATAACCACGTTTTCTTGTGACCCTTGACATATTCAGTTTTATTTGGATGAAATGCTCCTTCTCGTCTGAGAAAAAGTATTTCTAGTTCATTGTTCTGCTTAGAGACGTCTCTCCAAGAAGGCTATGCAGAAACTACAGTCTGTTTATTGTCCCTTCTAGATGTTTTATATACTTCCCCCGCATAGTACTTTACGTTATTTATAATTGCCTATTGTTTGTACCCCCCCAATATGAAGGACAAATTACTCAGAGAAGAAAAATAACAAAAGTGGTAACATCTCTGTGTGGTTGATTGAATCATATGTCCTTTTTTAGAATTGTTGTATAATCTTTTCAAAATTTTTTCCTGGATTTTTTAAAAAGCCTTTTTTCAGACATGTTAGCTTTTTCAGTATAGTTAGCATTAAATTGGTTTTAGAAGTCAAAATATTCATTTAAGACATTTTTTCTCATTTTCTTTCAGAGCTTGCAGCTTACTTTAAAACTTGATTTAAACTTTCAGTTGCCAAAAAAAAATAAATTTTGAGTAAAACTGAAATGAAAATTTTGTGTTGTAGAGTAATATGTTTGTTCTCTATATTTGTATAACCATTATTTCACTTAACATTTTAGGAAACATAATTTTATGGTATAACTTTTTCTTCTAACTTAGGATATGTGAACTTTTGCAAAGTGGAGCCATAATGAATAAATTTTATCAGCCTCATGAAGCGCATATTCCCTACCTCCTACAGCTCTTCATTGACTACAATCTGTATGGAATGAATTTAATAAATCTGGCTGCTGTCAAGTTCCGAAAAGCAAGGAGGAAAAGTAAGGTTAATTTCACAAGTTCAAATTAAAGCTTTAAACAAGTATTATGTAATTGATGATTTATAAAATAATATGTACTTAAAAGTAAGTGCTGAGTGGATAAGGAATAGAAAGAAATATGCAAAAATATCTTATAGTTTATCAGGAAAAGAATCTCAATTTTTTTTGGTAACACCTTTATTCCTTACAATTCTCTCATTTAAAATGGACAGCTCTGGTTTTTAATATATTCAGAGTTGTGCATCCATCACCAGAGTCAAATATAGAACATTTTTCAGCACCTCTAAAGAAGCCCCGTAGTCTTGTAACAATCTCCCGCAGTCCTCCCATGCCTTCACCTCTTAGCAACGGTTGATCTCCCTTCTGTCTCTCTGTCTGCCCATGCTGCACATCTCATTTAAATGGAATCATATGTTTGTTTCACTTAGCCTAATGTTTTCAGAGTTCATCCATGTCATAGCATGTATCAGTATTTCATTCCTTTTTATGGCCAGCTAATACTCTGTTGTGTGAATATACTACATCATTTACTGATTAATCAATGACAGATGTCTGGGTTTCCTTCTTTTGGCTATTATGAACAATGTTGCTATGAACATTCATGTACAAATATTCACATAGCCATATGTTTTCATTTCTCTTGGGCATATACCTAGGAATAGAATTTCTGGTTAAAATACTCTAGCATCTTTTACATTTTATTCTGGCTGAATTCTTTCTCTTCTACTTAAGATAAAATAAAACCAGCATTTGTCCTGCAATTCTGTGGTCCTTTCTGTTATGATTTTTTTCTTTTCTTTCATTGCCAAACTTTTAAAACCAAAAGTTCGCATTTTTTTCTCTTGTTGTTTACCCGCTGTTCTTTTTTGGCTTAACTCCTTGCACTTCTTCGGCCATACCCAAGCTGTGCTCTGAAAAGTAACCAGGGAGGATTTTTTTCCTTGGAATGATGAGGTTAATAGGATCAACCTTCTCATAAAAACTAATTTAAGAGCTAGGTAAGGTTTTTTTGTTTTTTGGTGTTTTTAATCTTAAATGTATCACAAAGATTACAAACAATAAAGAAATACTGGCCAAAAGAGGAAACAGAGTGCTGAAAACAGCCTTTGCCCTGAGAGGTTTTGCTAATCCTGGCTGCCTCCATTGAGACTGCCTTACTAGGTGAGGGAACTAAAAGCAGCAATTCAGGACCTGCTGGACAGGTTGGAATCCTCCACAGAGGGAGGGAGGGTTTCAAAGAGACATGCCCAAAGTAGGAAGTGGAACCACTTTGAGACATTTCAGCCCAGTTTGAGTCTCCTGGGACTAAAAAAGACTGCCAAATCTAGAAATTTTCCTTAGGTAGTGGAGTCATTGGGTATCCATATACCAGAAAATAAAAATAAGAGCCCAGGACTTCCCTGGTGGTACAGTGGATAGGAATCCACCTTCCAGTACAGGGAACACAGGTTTGATCCCTGATCCAGGAAGATTCCACATACCACGGAGCAGTTAGGCCTGTGAGCCACAGCTACTGAAGCCCACACGCCCTAGAGCCTGTGCAATGAGAAGCCCATGCACCACAATGAAGAGTAGTCCTCCTTCACTGCAACTAGAGAAAGCTGGCACAGCAAAGAAGACCCAAGGCAACCAAAAGTAGATAAAAAAACAGACAAACAGATAATAAAAAAATAAAAGAGCTCAGACACATTCCATACCCTGGGTAAAAATTAAAATGGGTCACAGACTTAAATGTAAAATTATCAGACTTCTAGAAGAAAACAATGAGAAAATCTGCCTAACAAGTTGATTTTGTCAAAGTTAAAAACTTTCTATAAAAAGTAATATTAGAAAAATGAAAAGGTAAGACACAGACTGGGAGAGAATATTTTCAAATTATACATCTGATAAAATACTTATATCTAGAATATATAAAGTGTTAGTCACTCAGTCATGTCCGACTCTGCAACCCCATGGACTGTAGCCCACAAGGCTTCTCTGTCCATGGGATTCTCCAGGCAAGAATACTGGAGTGGGTTGACATTTCCGTCTCTAAGAATATATAAAGAACTCTTAAAACTCAGTAATAGGAAAGCAAACAGCCCCGTTAAAAATGGCCAAAAGACGTGAACAGAAATGTCAACAGAGGATACAAGGATGGCAAATGTAGGAAAAGATGATTCTCAACATTATATATCATTAAGGGAAAGTGAAGTGAAGTCGCTCAGTCGTGTCCGACTCTTAGCGACCCCATGGACTGCAGCCTACCAGGCTCCTCCATCCATGCGATCTTCCAGGCAAGAGTACTGGAGTGGGTTGCCATTGCCTTCTCCAATGCATGAAAGTGAAAAGTGAAAGTGAAGTCGCTCAGTCGTGTCCGACTGTTAGCAACCCCATGGACTGCGGCCTTCCAGGCTCCTCCGTCCATGGGATCTTCCAGGCAAGAGAGTACTGGAGTGGGGTGCCAAGGGAAATACGTATTAAAACCACAAAGAACTACCATTACACATTATTAGAATGGGTAATATCCAAAAACTAGCAATAAACAAATGCTGGTAAGAATGGGAACATCAACTCTCATTCATTGCTTTTGGGAAGGCAAAATAGTACAGTCACTTTGGAAGACAGTTTGCCAATTTCTTGTAATGTAAAATATAGACTTACTATCAGATCAGATCAGATCAGTCGCTCAGTCGTGTCCGACTCTTTGCGACCCCATGAATCGCAGCACGCCAGGCCTCCCTGTCCATCACCAACTCCCGGAGTTCACTCAGACTCACGTCCATCGAGTCAGTGATGCCATCCAGCCATCTCATCCTCTGTCGTCCCCTTCTCCTCCTGCCCCCAATCCCTCCCAGCATCAGAGTCTTTTCCAATGAGTCAACTCTTCGAGTGAGGTGGCCAAAGTACTGGAGTTTCAGCTTTAGCAGCATTCCTTCCAAAGAAATCCCAGGGCTGATCTCCTTCAGAATGGACTGGTTGGATCTCCTTGCAGTCCAAGGGACTCTCAAGAGTCTTCTCCAACACCACAGTTCAAAAGCATCAATTCTTCGGCGCTCAGCCTTCTTCACAGTCCAACTCTCACATCCATACATGACCACAGGAAAAACCATAGCCTTGACTAGACGAACCTTTGTTGGCAAAGTAATGTCTCTGCTTTTGAATATGCTATCTAGGTTGGTCATAACTTTCCTTCCAAGGAGTAAGCGTCTTTTAATTTCATGGCTGCAGTCACCATCTGTAGTGATTTTGGAGCCGAGAAAAATAAAGTCTGACACTGTTTCCACTGTTTCCCCATCTATTTCCCATGAAGTGGTGGGACCGGATGTCATGATCTTCGTTTTCTGAATGTTGAGCTTTAAGCCAACTTTTTCACTCTCCTCTTTCACTTTCATCAAGAGGCTTTTGAGTTCCTCTTCACTTTCTGCCATAAGGGTGGTGTCATCTGCATATCTGAGGTTATTGATATTTGTCCCGGCAATCTTGATTCCAGTTTGTGTTTCTTCCAGCCCAGCGTTTCTCATGATGTACTCTGCATATAAGTTAAATAAACAGGGTGACAACATACAGCCTTGACGAACTCCTTTTCCTATTTGGAACCAGTCTGTTGTTCCATGTCCAGTTCTAACTGTTGCTTCCTGACCTGCATACAAATTTCTCAAGAGGCAGATCAGGTGGTCTGGAATTCCCATCTTTTGAAGAATTTTCCACAGTTTATTGTGATCCACACAGTCAAAGGCTTTGGCATAGTCAATAAAGCAGAAATAGATGTTTTTCTGGAACTCTCTTGCTTTTTCCATGATCCAGCGGATGTTGGCAATTTGATCTCTGGTTCCTCTGCCTTTTCTAAAAACAGCTTGAACATCAGGAAGTTCACGGTTCATATATTGCTGGAGCCTGGCTTGGAGAATTTTGAGCATTACTTTACTAGTGTGTGAGATGAGTGCAATTGTGTGGTAGTTTGAGCATTGTTTGGCATTGCCTTTCTTTGGGATTGGAATGAAAACTGACCTTTTCCAGTCCTGTGGCCACTGCTGAGTTTTCCAAATTTGCTGGCATATTGAGGACCGAGCAATTACACTTCTATATGTTTACCCAGTGATTTAAAACTTATATCCAGCTAAATGTTATGTGGCAGCCTGGATGGGAGGGGAGTTCGGGGGAGAATGGATACATGTATATGTATGGCTGAGTCCCTTCACTGTTCACCTGAAACTATCACAACATTGTTTGTCAACTGGCTATACCCCAATGCAAAGAAGAAAATAACTTATGTCCACCCAAAAACTGTATGCAGAAGTTTATAATGGCTTTATTTCATAATTGCTAAAAATCTAAAGTAACCAAGATGTCCACTTAGTGGGGGCCATGGATAAATGATTATATACCAATACAGTGAAATACTGTTTATCAGTGAAACACATCACAATATTGATTCCTACAACATTGATGAAAGTTGAATTCATTTACTAAGTGAAAGCCAGACCTAAAAGACTACAAGTTGTATATGCGTTATATGTGTTAGTCACTTAGTCGTGTCTGACTCTTTGTGACTCCATGGACTGTAGTTTACCAGGCTCCTCTGTGCGTGGAATTCTCCAGGCAAGAATACTGGAATGGGTTGCTATTACCTTCTCCAGGGGATCTTCCTCACCCAGGGATTGAACCTGGGTCTCCTCCATTGCAGACAGCTTTTACCATCTGAACAACCAGGAACATATACAAATTGTATGGTTTTATTCATATAACATTCTAGTAAAGGTGAAACTATAGAAATGGAAAATATATTAGTGGTTGCCAAGAATTGGAGAAGAGTGGAATATTGATTACAAAACAAATATATAGGGGAACTTTTCGGATGAATTATTCTGCATGTTACTTGCATGGTGGTATGATTTTTTACAGTCATCAAATCCATAAAAATGTACCCTAACCAAGTACTGATGGTTAGCAGTCCCAGTCATTGGATATAGTGTTATTTGGATATCATGTCCCCTCTCATATGATGTGATCATCGTGGTATTCTTCATAAAAATACCTCATTGTGGCATTCTTCACGAAAACTCATAATAACAATCTAGTCATAAGAAAAACATCGACAAACCTGGATTGGAGGACATTCTGTAGGTTACCTAACCAGTAATCGAGACTGTTGAGGTCATGAAAAATGAGGAAAGACGGAGAAATAGAGCAGAGGAGACTAGGAACACATGGTAACTAACTACAGTGAGGTATCCTACTTTAGATCCCTGAAACAGAAAATGGACAGTATTGGGTAAACTGGTGAAATTTAAATAAAGTGCATAGTAGTTAATAGGAATGTACCTATGTCAGTTTCTTTGATAGATATACTGTGGTAATGTAAAATGTTAACAATGGGAAGGATGTGATAAGCAGTATTCAGAAACCGTACTATCCTTGTAATGTTTCTGTATCTAAAATTCTTGCAAAGTAAAAAGGTTATTGGGGGAACAGCAGGTTGGTTATCAGTGTCAAATATAGCTGGGAGTACAAGAAGGACTGAGGAATGGAAAATGTTTTAGAGAATGTGTAGGAGGTATTTATAGGAAAAGGATGTCCTTTTTACAAATGTTTGTTTCCAATAGGTGAAAAAGATGAGAAGAGTCTTAATTAGCAAATGTATGTAAGCCATTTATTTTAGTTAGGTGAGTATTGGAAGGGACAACTAGAAGGCAGAAATTTATGAAATTTCTTTGGGGAAAATTAAAAGAGATTTCAAGTATGATGAAATAAAATTTGTGTTTTAATTTATCATTGTTAAATAAACCTTCATGTTTTTGTTTTGTTCAAAAAAAATAGATTAAAGATTATACTGAAATGGAAAGAATAGGTGAATTATTTTTTGTATTACATTTTATCATGTTATCTCAGATATATTAAATGGACAGTAAACTTCTTATTATAAATATGTTAATATGCATAACTTAATATTTTAATCTTGTAAAACAAGATAATGTCTATAATATAGTCTTTTGAAAGTAAATTTAAAAGTGAAAAATATTTAGAAAATTTAATATTATGTATGCATATACCATTTTGTCTTAGTATTTAGTTATATATTCAGTTGTCAAGTGAAATGGAAATATTATTAAGGTGAAGTATATAGAAGTACTTAGAGTAAATATTTTTTAGATCAGAGGCATTTTTTACTATTCTCCATCGTGACTTTATATTACATTTTTAACATCCAGAGTTGAAAAGAATGACAAAAACATTTATAAAATAATACAAAAAGTATAGGTAAAGTGTGATTTTTAATACTATGATAGGTAACTTGGTAATTAGTAAACATGTAGATTATTCATTCATATACATTTATTAGAAAATAACTGTTTTGTAATTTACAACTTACAAAGTATTTCATATAAATAGTCTTGTTGCATAACACCGAAGCCTTCAAAAACTTCTGAAGGTAGATGGAACCACTTACATGGTTTGATACATGTTTTGTTAAAGCAGCAAAGATAGTAAGTCTAATTAATTACATAATTTTGTGATCAAGCTCACCAAATAAGAATTAAATTTAGTTGAAGAGGATTGCAAATTTAATGTATTTCTCACACATAATTGTTAATCAGATATCCTCCAATATAAAATGAGAAGTTAAAAAAATACTTTATGTTGGGATTCTTTCTTTGGCACTTATTCAAGCTTTGTTTATCTGAAAATGTAAATTCCTCTTAAGAGATCACAAAAAGATTGCTAACATTTAGAGACCATTTCCAAAGCATGGCCCCTGGACTCTGTTTATGCATCTGGGATAACTAAGCAAAAGCGTAGTTCTCTCCAACTACTGGTCAAATTGTATTTGCATTTGCCCCAGCTTTCCACTCACTGTTACTGCCATTACTTTTGGAATGCATTATGTGTTTTCTTTTTATTCAAGGATTAGTATTTAAAGTATGTTTTGAATTTTATCTGGAATCTGGTTTCCACTAGAATTTTAGTTGAGGCTCATACAGAATACCCTAGGAATTTAGATTAAAGTCTACAAAAATTCTTGTTTTTTTTTTTAAATGAAGTTTTAAGCACACCTATCACTATGGTGTGTTTAAATGTATCATACTTTTATTCTGGTATGAAAGTATTGTGGCCATTTCTCTTTCATATCCATATATTGCAGATACTTTTCCCCCCTCTCCATTTGGAATCCTTACTCTCCACTGGGCAAATGCATTCCAGTACGTTTATGAATTTTTAGGATACAGTTTTAGGAACTAGTCATGTGGTTTGTATACTAATTTACCTAAAGAGTAATTATATGCAAGTTAAAAGTGGAACTTAACACTTTTGCCTTTATTTCTAGGTGATCCATTGCATCTGACTGGGTCTTGCAAGGATCGGCTACCAGGAAAAAATTCCCTTACTGGTACTTTATTTCGGTGGGAAGAAGGCGAAATACCAAGGTTAGTTAATGTTGTAAAGGAAAAGAAAACTTAGTTACATATGTCCTACTCTATTCAGAAATCAGTGGTTAGCATAATTTAATTTTAAAATTGTTTCTTTGTAAGTTTATCAAAAAAGCAAATCTCAACATTAGTATGTTACATGGATCATAGATTTCAAAAATAAACTGTGAAAATAGGTTGAAAATATACCTAGTTATTCCCTAATTAATAAAAGGAATCTGAATGTAAGTTTTTATATTTCTCTCCAATATCTATCTTGTTTGTACATTCTAAATTCACGTCCTACAACTTGTCAAGTGGGCTTCCCTGGTGGCTCAGAGAGTAGAGAATCCACCTGCAATGCAGGACACCTGAGTTCAATCCCTGGGTCAGGTAGATCCCCTGGAGAAGGGAATGGCTATGCACTCCAGTATTGTTGTGTGGAGAATCCCGTGGACAGTGGAACCTGGTGGGCTACAGTCCATGGGGTTGCAAAAAGTCAGACATGACTGAGTGACTAAGCACACACACACACACACAATTTGTCAAGTAAAAATCATATAATATAAAAGCAATTTAAAACCTAAATAGCAGTACTTCCCTGGTTGTCCAGTGATTAAGACTCCAAACTTCCACTGCAGGGGGATTCCATTCCTGGTCAGGGAACTAAGATCCCATATGTTACATGGTACAGTGGATAAATATTTAAATCAATAGGTAAACCAATCAATCCTAAATGGAAAATATTTTTAATAAAAATAACCCCTAAATATTTCTGAATATTTGTGAGAAAAAAAGTGGGTTATTGTAGTGTATGTGAATAATACAGTTTGTGATTTCTTTTGACTATTTAGTATTTATTAGACTCTTGGAGAGGGTAAGATATTCTAAAGGCTTAGATTTCCCTACTATAAAGTAGATATATAATCAGTACCTATAAAAATTATCATAATATCTTAATCTACATAGAAGTAGAGGATTTTTGTTTTATACCAAAAAGTTGTTGCCCAAGCTTTCTTGATTCTTTGGGTATTGATGGGGTGGTGTGGTGTCTTCTTTTTCACTACTTATATGTCACCTGATAAGTTTTAAGTGTTTTTTTTTTTGCTTTTTTCTTTTTTTAATGAAGGATGCAAAGTAGAAGTATTCAGTTAAATGACTTTTTATTTAATGATAAAATGTGAATTTATTAATTGGTTGAAGATAAGCTGCCGTAAGTGTATTTGTTTAGAGCTTAATTTATATAGTTTAAGATACTAATATGTTCTTCACAGAATTTCCATATTATAGAATTGCTTTGGCTTTTTAAGACCTGACATTAAGACTCTCATTAAATAATGATAGAAGTATGTTGATTTATAACTAATATTACGCCAGAATGAGACTTCAAAACCTTCCAAGTGGGCAGTGACTTGCCTTACCTCTGGATTCAGTTAGCAAATGTCAGGACTTTTTGGTAAAGTCATACACGTATACATACATATGTACTTCTAGAGTCCTCAGATACAGCAGAATTGTTTTTATAATTGTGTTGAATTGGTATTAATTTTAGAGAGAGTGTTATTTAATGCATCAAATTCAAGTTCTAATTAATCCAGAACAAAGTGACCGACAGACTGTTTTCTGTCTCGTTTTTGTACCTGTGATATAGTTCCTCTATCTCTCTGAAATTGGAACAAATAAGCTTAACCCAGGGATTTGACCTACTCACTAGATCCCTTGGTTTTCAAAGTTCTATATTTCGTAAGTTGTTTTTTGCACAATCAACTCAAATCAAGGTTTATTTGTATTGAAAGCCTTTTTCAGCAAGCATCTTTCTGGTTAGGTCATAAGACTATATAGTAAAGCTTCACTGGTTAGGAGTTAGTTTAAAGAAACTCTGTGTATTATAATGAAAAATTTGAATTATTACTTTTAAAAGCATAGATGAACTTCCCTGGTGGCTCGGTGGTAAAGAATCTGCCTGCTGGTGCAGGAGACACAGGTTCGATCCCTGGGTTAAAAATATCCCCTGGAGAAGGAAATGACAACCCACTCTAGTTCTTGCCTGGAAAATCCCATGGACAGAGGAACCTGGTGAGCTGTAGTCCATGGGGTCACAGAGAGTTGGAAATGACTGAGCACAGTACAGTACAGAGCAAAGATATGAAATGGTAAACTAGTGAAATTAGACAAGGTATTCAGAACTAGAATTTATAATAAATGTAGGTTAGCTACAACCTACATTTTTGTCCCATACTTTTAGGCTTCTTGTATTAAACATGAAAATCTATCATTTCATCAAATACAAATAATAAAACGTCATAAACATTTTTGCCAAATCAGTACTCTTAAATTTTTTTAGTCTCATTTTTACCCCCATGTGAGCACCTTCCTCTGGGTACCTTTTTTTTTTTTTTAAACCCAAAATGTTTTATATTCCTCACAAGGAATTTCAAGGGCTGAAATTCCACAATTTCACAATATTTTACAATATTATGTTGAATAATAATATTGATAATAGTATCTGAATAATTTCACAATATTATTTCAAGGGCTGAAACAAATAGCAACAAACTCAATGAGATGAAAGTGCTGAGTTTGCAAGTCTACTAACCTTACCTGCTGTGGTGGTGGTGGTGTTGCTAAGTCGTGTCCAACTCTTGCAACCCTATGGACTGTAGCCCATGAGGCTCTTGTGTCCATAGGATTTCCCATGTGAGAATACTGGTGTGGGTTGCCATTTCCTTCTCCAGGGGATTTTCCTGACCCAGGGATTGAACCCACATCTCCTGCATTGGCAGGCGGGTTCTTTTCCACTGAGCCACCAGGGAAGCCCTGCTGGCTCATTGTAAATTACTACATATCATGGACCTTCAGTCATTTGCCAGGGTGTTGAATTCACAAAGGTCGAATCTACTGCAGTAATCTCAACCTGGCTGCCCATCAGAATGATCTGAAGAGATTTTTTAAAATTACAGATGTCTGAGCTCTACCCTCAGTGACTGTAATTTGTGGGTATATTGTGTTAAGCTGTGAATAGAAATATTCAGAGAGGTACAGTTGCCTAATTACCATTGTATTGCTTAACTACCTTTCATAATTAAAATGAATGACCTACATATATTTGCAGGCTCAAATTTATTTTAGTTTTTTAAAAATTATTTCTAATTGGAGAATTATTGCTTTACAATATTGTATTTGGTCTCTTCCACATATAAACATGAATCAGCCATAGTTAAACATATGTCCCCTCCCTCTTCAACCTCCTGCCCACCTCCCATCATATCCTACCCCTCTAGGTTTTTTTTCTATTTACTGAAAGGAGTTTTTTAATTTCTGAAAACTACTTCCTAAAAGATGATGCTGTTAAAGTGCTGTACTCACTATGCTAGCAAATTTGGAAAACTCAGCAGTGGCCACAGGTTTGGAAAAGGTCAGTTTTCATTCCATTCCTAAAGAAGGGCCATGCCAAAGAATGTTCAAACTACTGCACAATTGCATGCAATTCACATAATAGCAAAGTAATGCTCAAAATCCTTCAAGCTAGGTCTCAACAGTATGTGAACCAAGAACTTCCAGATGTTCAAGCTGGATTTAGAAAAGGCAGAGGAACCAGAGATCAAATTGCCAACATCCATTGAATGATAGAAAAAGCTAGAGAATTCCAGGAAAACATCTACTTTTGCTTCATTGACTATGCTAAAGCTTTTGACTGTGTAGATTACAACAAACTGTGGAAAATTCTTAAAGAGATGGAAATACCAGACCACCTGACCTGCCTCCTGTGAAACCTTCATGCAGGTCAAGAAGCAACAGTTAGAATCGGACATGAACAATGAACTAGTTCCACATTGGGAAAGGAGCACATCAAGGCTGTATATTGTCACCCTGCTTATTTAACTTATATGCAGAGTACATCATGTGAAATGCTGGGCTGGATGAAGCACAAGCTGAAATCAAGATTGTGGGGAGAAATATCAATAACATCAGATATGCATATGATACCACTTTTATGGCAGAAAGCGAAGAAGAATTAAAGAGCCTCTTGATGAAGGTAAAAGAGGAGAGTGAAAAAGCTGGCCTAAAACTCAACATTATATAAACAAATGGCATTCATTCCCATCACCTCATGGCAAATAAATGGGGAAGCAATGGAAACAGTGACAGACTTTATTTTCTTGGGCTCCAAAATCACTGTGGACAGAGACTGCAGCCATAAAATTAAAAGATTCTTGCTCCTTGGAAGAAAAGCAATGACAAACGTAGACGAGTATTAAAAAACAGAGACATTACTTCGCCTACAAAGGTCCATCCATACATGGTGTGCTTCATTACTCAGTCGTGTCCACCTCTTTGCGACTCCATGGACTAGCCCACCAGGTTCCTCTGTCCATAGGGGTTCTCCAGGTAAGAATACTGGAGTGGGTTGCCATGCCTTTCTCCAGAGGTTCTTCCCAGCCTAGGAATCGAATCCAGGTCTCCCACATTTCAGGCAAATTCTTTACCGTCTGAGCCACCAGGGAAGCTTAGTCATGTATGGATGTGACAGCTGGACAATAAAAAAGGCTGAGCGCTGAAGAATTGATGCCTTCGAACTGTGAGAAGACTCTTGAGAGTCCCTTGGACTGCAAGGAGGTCAAACCAGTCAATCCTAAAGAAAATCAACCCTGAATATTCATTGAAAGGACTGCTGCTGAAGGTGAAGCTCCAGTACTCTCACCACCTGATGGGAAGAGCCAAGTCATTGGGAAAGACCCTGATGCTGGGAAAAAATTAAGAGCAGGAGGAGAAAGGGGTGACAGAGGACGAGATGGTTGGATGGCATCACCAACTCAATGAGTTTGAGCAAACTCATTCACAGGGGAGGGTGAAGGGTAGGGAAGCCTGGCTTGCTTCAGTTCATGGGGTCGCAAGAGTCGGACAGATGTGAGCACTGAACGGCAACAATATCCTTTTCCTAGTAACACCTCCTATTCTGAATGTCTGAAGTAGTTTTTAATAAGGGCAGGAAATAATTGTAAGTTTCTACTGTGAAATTGCATTTTTAAATATTTCCTCCCTTTGTCACAAATCATCTACTGGAAAATTCACCCTTGAAATTTATAATATAATTCTTTCAAAATTCTGAAACATTTTAGTATAAAGGAGAAAACTATTGGCCAAAACTATTTTATCTGATACTTTATTTCATGGAATAACTTAGTTTGTTAAATTAGACAAGCTGTATTGCGAATTACTTTTTCTGAAAGTTAGAGAGATGGATATACTGTGATAGTTTGACGAATGTCCCTCCTCAGTGGTAGAAAGATATATGTGTGTTGTGTCTGTATATCTGTATCTATCTGTGTGTACAGATAAATTATAAAAATTCTTTGTTTTAACAATTGCTTATGATCCATCAAAATTTATACCTATGGCTGATTCATGTGGAGGTTTGACAGAAAACAACAGACTTCTGTAAAGCAATTATCCTTCAAATAAAAAATAAATTTTTAAAAATAAACTTATTTCTTAGGTATGGACAATGGAGAATGAGTTTTGTTAATACAGTTCTCTTAAAACATGACCTTATGGTATCACCTCTTTTCCTAGCTATGATCCCAATACTGGACATGGGTGGTTTTACAGTTGTCATGTTATGGAAAGTTTTAAAAGTATTCCCTAGCTCAGTAGTAGTCGTTGAAGGCAGAGAGAGCAATATCACTTGCCCACTTTTCAATATGTTTATTTCCCCTCAACTCTTGGTATATATTTCTTCCTAATTTTTAAAAACCATCCTTTTTAATTTTTAAAAGCCATCTTTTAATAATTGCCGAGATAGATGCCTCTGGGCAAGTAATTGCATATGTGTATGGTTTTTGATGAGTCCCCTCTCTTATCTCTCTGTTGTCTTAACCCAGCTCGCTCTGGATATGACCCACATGCTGAAACATTGTATATTCCCTTTTATATATTTATATAATTTTATGTATTTATGTATTGTTTATTTTTGGCTGTGCTGGGTCATTGTTGTTTCACGGGCTATCTCTAGTTGCAGACAGCTAGGGCTACTCTCCAGTTACAGCTTCTCATTGCAGTGGCTTCTCTTGTTGAGGAGCGCAGGCTCTAGGGCGTGTGGGCTCAGCAGTTGCGGCTCCCAGGCTCTAGAGCACAGGCTCAGTAGTTGTGGTGCACGGGCTTAGTTGCCCCACAGCATGTGGGATCTTCCCAGAGCAGGGATTGAACTCGTGTCTCCGCAGGCAGATTCTTTACCACTGAGCTACCAGGGAAGCCCTGTACATTCCTTTTATATAAAATATAATGAACCAAAGTATGTAAAATGATCCCAAAAAGATCTCTGTAGACTTATCAATTGATAAATATCACTGGCTTTCTGGTTACCCCTTAAACATGAAAAATCATTTAAGAAAAATCTTAAGAAAATGTTCTCTTACGTAATTATTGTGTCTTTTGATACTTCTTTAATACAGCTCTTTAATACTGGAAGGTGTTGAACCACAGAGTACTTGTGAATTAGAAGTGGATGCTGTAGCTGCTGATATCTTAAATCGGTTGGACATTGAAGGTATATACACAGTTATTCTTAGTGTATATTTTTATTTTTAAAAATCCATGACCAAAGAATGGAAAAAGTATGGAAGAAAATATCACTAGGGAAGTGAAATTAAAGGAAAATGTAAAATATTATGAAGATTTTTTTTCCTGTTCCCTGATGAGATAGTCATTTTTCATTTATGCTTCATTCATAGGAGTTTGTTTGTATAAACATAAAGTAAGTGTGACACTAAATAAATAAATTAGCCATTATAAAAGAATTTACTATGCTCTGCCTGCTAGTTTTTTTATTTCAGATTATGTACCAGGGAGGGGACTTTTGGGTCTGTTGACTATCATCAAATGTTTGAATCTTATTCTCTTGCTGGGGTTTTAGGGAACTAGTAAGGAAACTTAAAAGGGAGTAATATAGTAAATGTAGGTTGGGATAATTTATTTTATTACACAGAGTAGGTAATTGTTTTTCTTAAGGGCAACATTTATTTTTTTTTAATGTATGGATTTCTCTTTTTTTTAAGCAAGTAATTTTCACTTTGACCCTTGTTGTATTGAAGTATTATTGTGATTACAGCTCAAATTGGTGGAAACCCTGGTCTACAGGCCATATGGGAAGATGAAAAGCAACGGCGAAGAAATAGAAATGAAACTTCTCAAATAAGTCAACCTGAATCACAAGGTACAAGCCTAATAATACTCTGATGATACTTTTTTAGCTGGATATTTTAATGAAAAAGTACAAGCCATTGAATTTTTACCTTGACATTAGATTTTGCTTTTCAAACTACATTTAAATTCTCTACATATTTTTCTTCCTATTCTCATTATTCTTCACATCGAAAGTGTCACTCATTGTCTCTCATAAGAAATTGACATCTTCATTGGCCTTGGTTTTCATTCTATCCTTTTCTCCTTTTTCATTCTCTAGTGTGTTTTAACCTTGGCATTTCCGAATGAGCTATAGAATACTTACAGAAAAGCATGAATCCCAACTTAGAAACACTGTTTAGTTCATTAAGCTTTGAAAATGTAACCCATGAAATTCTGTCCCCAAATTATTTCTCTGGGTATGTCATAAATTCTGACTTTGATTAACTTGTACATCTCTGAAGAAAATACTCATTTGATTTGTTACTAAACTTTGATACATTCAAAAAGAATTGGAAGAAATTTTTTAAATGCCATGGATACAACAAATTATTAAATAAAAGTAAAAGAAGAGAAGACAGTTTAAAAGGCAAATGTATTTGAAATACAGTAGTAAGCATACACTGAAGTCCAATTAAAATTTGTGTTATAATCTCATGGACACTAAAAATCCTTTGATAAATTTTGAATGCCTTTTATGCCTTTTAAAATAGAAATATTTTATAAAGGAAAAATTTCTAGGTTCATGGTGTATGATAACATTTTTAGATAGAAAATAATGTTTTTGTTTTTAATTTATAGAACTTAATCTTGAAATGACTTTAAGTGCTTAATTTTATAGCTTCAGTAACAACCATTTCCTTTTTGTTTGATTTATGTAATAGGACTGTTTTTAGGTGGTGTTATATGTGTCAAATATAGGAAATTGCTACCATTTTAAAGGTACTCTAGGAAAAAGGTAACTATTTCATTCGTTTGCTGTCTACATTTTTTAATGAACTTTTAAAATTCAAAGATCGCAGGTTTGTGCCAGCAACAGAAAGTGAAAAAAAATTTCAGAAGAGACTTCAGGAAATTCTCAAAGAGAACAATTTTTCTGTGTAAGTGGTTATTTATTATAGATCTCAGAACTAATTTTATTGCTTTGTTATGTAGTTTTTTATAAAGGATGTGTTTTAATTAAGCAGAACATTATCAGGATCTGTGGACTACAGCGATGGATCCCAGGAGTTCTCTGCTGAATTAACATTGCACTCTGAGGTTCTGTCTCATGAAATTCTTCCGTGTACACCAGCTAATATGGTAGAAGTCCACAAAGATTCAGAGTTGAGCAAAGGTAAGGGTTTTCCTGCAAACATACAGAAAATACCATTATATACATCCTGTGTATCTAGCACTGAGATATTAGTATTTAGTTGAGTTAGCTCATTTTTTTCCCTAAGAACTAAATATCATTGATGTAGCAAAAACCTCTCTCATTCCTTTACCTTTTCTTAATCTCTAAAGGTAAGCATCATTCTAAAGTTGATACATATTGTTAAACCATGTATGATTTTATGTGTTCTTACATAAGTATGTCCACAACAAATACTATTATTTTAGGTTTTAAATTTTACATAAATGGTGTCCTTCTTAGCATAGATTAAGCAATTTGCATTTTCCATTCAACATTATATTTTTTAACTATTTAATTGAGGTATAATTTACATGACATAAAATTCACTCATTTCAAGTGTATATAATCCAGTAATTTATGGTAAATTTACAGAGTTGTACTGACATCTCCATAATTCAGTTTTAGAACAGTTCCTTCACCTCAAAAGACTCCAACCCTAAGTAACCACTAAGCTGTTTTCTTGTCTCTCAAGATTTATCTTTCCTGGGTAAATCATGTAAATGAAGTCATAAAATATGTGATCTTTTGTACTTTTTTACTTAGCATAATATTTTTCGTTTTTTTCCATACTGTAGATCTCTATCAGTATTTCATTCTGTTTTATCGCCTAATAGTATTATTGCCTTGTACCAATATATTTTATTGATTCATTCATTAGGTGATGAATATTTGAGTTCTTTTCACTTTTGGGCCCTTAAGAATAATGCTGTTCTGAACGTTTATGTCTTTGTGTGGATATATATTTTCATTTTTCTTGAGTGGATATCAAGGAAGAGAATTGCTGGGTCATTTGATAAATTTGTGTTTAATTTTTAATAAATGGCCAAACTGTTTTCCTAGGTGCTGCACTTTTAAATTCCCATCAGCAGTATATGAGGGTTCCAGAGACCTTACATTCTCACTAACACTTGTTATTATCTGTCTTTTTTTATATAGCCATCCTAGTATGTGTGAAATGGCATCTAATTATGGTTTAATTATCATTTCCCTCATTAATAATGATGTTGAGTATCTTTTGTGTCAGCAGTAATAACTTTGAAATCTGTTCTCTTTCTTACATGTTTGTAGGTCACTTATTTTAGCTGCTGATTAGCATTCTTTTGTAAGACTAAACAAGTTTATTTGATTCTCTACAACTCTTAGATGGTTTTCACTTTTGCACTATGGTTAGCAGTGTCACATCTGTCACCTTGTGGCCATGTGCAGGAGTTTCTCTACAGAAAACATATAAAAGTATAATTTGCCAAGTCTTAGGGTGTATGTATTATTAAACTCTACCTTGCTGTTACTGTTAAGTCACTTCAGTCGTGTCCAACTCTGCGTGACCCCATAGACGTCAGCCCACCAGGCTCTCCTGCCCCTGGGATTCTCCAGGCAAGAAAACTGGAGTGGGTTGCCATTTCCTTCTCCAATGCATGAAAGTGAAAAAGTGAAAGTGAAGTCACTCAGTCGTGTGCGACTCTTAGCGACCCCATGGACTGCAGCCCACCAGGCTCCTCCATCCATGGGATTTTCCAGGCAAGAGTACTGGAGTGGGGTGCCATTGCCATCTCTGAAACTCTGCCTTAGATAGCATCTATTCTGTCAGGGTTTCTATAATGAAGTTAGTTTTTACATGGTTGGTAGTTAAGAGTGTAATGAAAGTTTTATTCAGAAGTTGTTTTTTATGCATACAGTTTTTCTAGGCAGGGGAGTCAGAATAGCAGGAGTAGAATTACCAACCTTCAGCAGGAAAGGAAAAGCCCTCTTTTCACTGCTGCATGGGCAGCAGAGGCACTCTTGACTGTATTAAAAAGCAGCTAGAAATGAGCACCTACAGCCACCTAGGGCTTCCTCCTTCCCTAAGAGTTGCATCTTGGCGTTGTGCCCTCTGACTCAGAACAAGTTACACCCTCTCCCAAGTACTTTAATGGCAGCCTTTTGGATCAGAGCTCTACTTTGATTTGCTTTGTCTTAGCATCTTCTAGCCCCATCCTAATCAAAATGTACCCAGAATTTCCATACTACTATTTCCTGTGCATTTTTAATATCTACTATGACAGCTTCCAGCCACACTGAGCTGCCTGCCTGACTGAGCAGTTTATTTCCTGGGGTACCAATTATTGATTTTGTTAGTATTCTCGTTACAGAGTTGCATAAATTTTGTCTTACCGTTTAATTTTCCTTATAAGCTCCATTTTAGTGCTCAGTTTTTCAGATTTTGAGGTATGTTAACAATAAAACTGTCACATTTTATTACAGAATTGCTCTATGAAATGATTATACCTAAGTTTATATTCCCACAGAATGTTAGAGCTTTTACTTCCCTACATCCTCAACAATATTTGATAGTGTGAGATGCAAACATTTTTTGCCATTCTCATTCTTCAGAATCTGCATTTCCTGATTACTGGTATTTATAAGCATTTGGGTCTTTCTATCTGAGAATTGCTTATTCATGTTCTTTGCTCATTTTCTATTGCATCAATCGTTTTCTTACTAATGTACATTTCTTACTAATGTGTAGAAATTCCTTGTGTTTTCTAGATATCAAGCCCTTGTTAGTTATATTTATTGTAGAGATATTTTCTGAGCGACTTCACTTTCACTTTTCACTTTTATGCATTGGAGAAGGAAATGGCAACGCACTCCAGTGTTCTTGTCGGGAGAATCGCAGGGATGGTGGAGCCTGGTGGGCTGCCGTCTCTGGGGTCACATGGAGTCGGACACGACTGAAGTGACTTAGCAGCAGCAGCAGCAGACTTGAACTTTATTTTTGGTCTTTTTTCCCATTTTCTTCCCTTTTTTAAAAAGAGTGTTTTGTATGTCTTTCTAGCATTATATTTAAGAATTTTTTTCCTTTACTGTTTGGTTTTGGTACCTGATTTACATGTTATTTCCTATCCCGCTGTAATGAAAATTTTCATCCTTAAGGTTTATGTGTGCTTACAGTTGGTTTTCCACATGTAGGTCTTCAATTCGTCCTGCATTTTACTTGTGTACATAGTAAGGATCTTACTGTATCTGTTTTTTCTAGGTATAAAGAGCTAGTTGTTCCAACACATTTATTGAAAAAAAAATTGTTTTCACTGAATTCCCCAACCTCAGTTGTGTTCTCCCATGTTAATATCATACTGTTCTAATTACTGTTGCTTTGTAAGTATGGGTATATATCAGGGGCAGATCTCTGAATAGCTTCAAAATTGTCTTAATGACTCTTGGATCTTTTAAAAAGTTCTCCCATGTTAATTATAAGATCAGATTGTCTTGTTTCTGAAGAGAACTTTGTTGAGATTTTATTGGAAAATTATTGAATATATAGACCGATTTAGAAATATTTTAAATCTTTCTATATACCAAATTATCTCATTTATGAGCATGATATATTTCTCAGTTTATTTGGTCTTCTTCCTTGTCTGTAAGTAAAGCTTTGTGGGTTTTTTTGTAAAAATATTTAATATCTTTTGTTAGATATACGCCAGGTGCCTCATAATTGTTGCTGTTGTAAATTTATCTTTCAAAAATTACATCTTCTAATTGCTGATATTAGGATCTTCACTGACCTTGTGTGTCAGTCTTATATCCAACAACTTTTATTAGTGTTGATGATTTATATCTGTTTCATTGGATTTTCTGTGTAGAGTCATTATCAGAAAATAATTTTTACTTCCCTTCCCATCCTTATATTTTTTTAACGTTTTAATGCACTGCTTAAGAACTCTACAATAATGTTAAGTAGAAATCATAAAAGTGTTCTTCCTGGCTTAAAAGGGAATGTTTTTGTATTTCATCATTAATTATGAAATTTACTACAGGATATTGGTAGATACGGAGAAGGCAATGGCACCCCACTCCAGTACTCCTGCCTGGAAAATCCCATGGATGGAGGAGCCTGGTGGGCTACAGTCCATGGGGTCGCGAAGAGTCGGACACGACTGAGCGACTTCACTTTCATTTTTCACTTTCATGCATTGGAGAAGGAAATGGCAACCCACTCCAGTGTTCTTGTCTGGAGAATTCCAGGGACGGGGGAGCCTGGTGGGCTGCCATCTATGGGGTCGCACAGAGTTGGACACGACTGAAGAGACTTAGCAGCAGCAGCATTGGTAGATAAATTTTAATCAGTTTATTAAATAGCAATTAAATCTTCTATTTCTTGCTTGCTAAGGAAAATTTGAGTTTTTAAAAGCAAGAATGGATATTAAGTTTTACCAAGTTTTTCTTTCTGAATTTATTGACATAATCAGTTTTTCTCTTTTACTCTGTTAATATGGTAGTCACATTAATAACGTATCTAATGTTAAACTGTCCTTGCACTCCTGAAACAAATCCTTGTTTGTCATAATGTGTGTGTTTTTAAGCATTGCTGTGTTTACTTTGCTAATAATTTTGTTTAGGGTTTTTTTTTTCTTCCAGGAATTGAGAAGCATTCATACTTTAACCCCATTAAATGCATTGTAGAGCTTTTCCTATTTTTCACCTCTCCTTTCAAGAATTTTTATTGGATTGATATAGTCTATTTTTAGAGATTTGATATATCTCATCTGTAAAACCATTCAGACTTAAACAGGTTTTTTTGTGGCTTGATTTTTATGTGAGGGTGAGGGTAGTAAGGGCTTCCCTTGTGGCTCAGATGGTAAAGAATCTGCCTGCAAAGGATCAGACCCAGGTTTGATCCCCGGGTCAGGAAGATCCCCTGGAGAGGGGATGGCTACACTCCTGTATTCTTGCCTGGAGGATTCCATGGACAGAGGAGCCTGGAATCCATGGGGGATATAAAGGGTGTAGATTTTAAACTATTAATTTATCTTCCTTAATTGTTACAGGTTTACTCAGGTTTTTTATTTCTGTTTGAATCAGAGTTTATATCATATTTTTCCTAAGAAACTACCCATTTAATCTGAGTTTTTCATATTTTTGGTATAAAGTTGCTCACAGTGTTCCTTTAATATGTCTCTTTTACCTTTGGCACTTCCCCTTTTATTTCTAATGTAATTTATTTACTCTTTCTCTGTTTTGTTGTGATCATTCTTGCCAGTCTTATCTATTTTGTAATTAGTTTTAAAACCTGCTTTGTTTTCACTGATCTCAGTTTAGGGGTTTTTTGTTTTTTTGCTTTGGGATGACCTGTTTTTTTGTAGTTTTCTTCTTTGTTCTTTCGTCTTGATTAAACACTCTAGCTATGTCCTGGGTTGAAAACATTGATTTTCAAGTCTGAATATCAAGGGCAGAAAAATAGAATGCGCGTGGGGAACAGAGTAGTCCAGGTGGGGAACAGAGTGGTCCCTGTGGGGAAACGTGTGTGGGTTTATTTCTGAGCTCTGTATTCTGTTTCATTAATCCATATGTCTGTTCTTGTGCCAATATCATGCTGTTTTGATTACTGTAGATTGTCTGAAGTCTGGGTGAGTTATACCTCCTGCTTTTTTTTTTCTTCAGGATTGCTTTGGCAATTCTGGATCTTTTAGGAGATCCAGAATCTATATCCAAAGTATAAATTTTAGGCTTATTCTGGTTCTGAGAAAAAGTCATGGGTATTTTGATAGGTATTGCATTAAATATATTGATTGCTTTGGGCAGCATGGCCATTTTAACAGATTTAATTTTTGTAATCCAAGAGCATGGAATATCTTCCCATTTCTTTAATTTATCTTCAGTTTCCTTTATTAATGTTTTATAGTTTTCAGCATATAAATCTTTCACCTCCTTGGTGAGGTTTATTCCTAAGTATTTTACTTTTTAATCTGACCTTAAAAGGGACATTTGTTTACGATCTCTTTCTGATATTTTATTGTTAGTGTAAAGAAATGCAAGCAGTTTCTGTATGTTAATCTTGTATCCTCCTACCTTGCTGTGTTTGTTTATTAGTTCTTGTAGTTTGTGTGTAGAGTCTAGGGTTTTCTATATATCATGTCATACCATCTACATATGACAGTTTTACCTCTTCCTACCGATTTGAATACCTTTTCTTTTTATTGTCTGATTGGTGTTGCTAGAACTTCCAATACTGTGTTGAAGGGAAGTGAGGGTCTACATCCTTGTCTTGTTCCAAATTTTAGGTGGAAGGCTTTCAGCTTTTCACCATTGAATGTTATATTGGCTGTGTATGTGTCATAGATAGCTTTTAGTATGTTAAGATATGTTTTCCTCTTTACTCACTTTTGTAAGGGTTTTAATCATGAAAGATGTTGAATTTTATCAGATACTTTTTTCTGCATCTATTGAAATGATCATATGGTTATTGTCTTTTCTTGTGTTTTGATGTGGTAGATCACATTGATTGATTTATGTATGTTGAACCATCCTTTTGACTCTGGGATGAATCTTAATTGTTCATGGTATATGATCATTTTAAAGTGTTGTTGGATTCAGTTTTCTCATATTTTGTTGAAAATTTTTATACCAATATTCATCAAAGATACTGCCCATAATTTTTGTTTTTTTGTAGTGTCTTTGTCTGGTTTTGGCATCAGGGTAGTGGTGGCTTCATAGCCTATCTTTGGAAGTGTTCCTTCCTCTTCAGTCTTCTGGAAGAGTTTGAGAAAAATTAGTATAAGTTCTTCTTCGTATGGTTGGTAGAATTTGCCTGTGCAACCATCTGGTTCTGGACTTTTGTTTGTAAGGAGTTTTTTTTTTTTTTTTGTAATTACAGATTCTGTTTCAGTCTAGTGATTGGTTGGTCTGTTCAAGATGTATTCCTTCTAGATTCAGTTTTGGAGAGCTGTATGTTTCTACAAAGTTATCCATTTCTTCTAGGTTGTCTAATTGTTTGTGGTATTGTCTTACGGTTTTTTGTATTTCTGTGGTATCAGTTGTGATTTCTCCTCTTTGATTTCTTATTTTATTTGGATCTTCTCTCTTTTTTTCTTGGTGAGCCTGGCCAGAGGTTTGTCAATTTTGTTTACCCTTTCAAAGAACCAGCTGTTAGTTTCATTGATTTTTTTTTTTTTTCTAGTTTTTTGAATCTCTCTTTATTTATTCCCTCCCTGATCTTTATTACCTCCTTCCTTCTGCTGACTTTAGGTTTTGTTTGTTCTTCTTTTTGCAGTTCTTTTAGGTGGTGGATTAGATTGCTTATTTCAACTTTTTTTTTTTCCTTAAAAAGAAGGCCTATATCACTATGAACTTCCCTCTAAGAACTTGTTTTACAGATTTTAATGTACAGTGACTTTATCAGGGTAATATAACTGTACAAACTAGGTACTTGATTTAGTGAAGAGATTGTAAACATTTAGTGATCACAGTTTCAGGGTTTTTTTTTTTCCTGTGTGACTGGTTAGGTTTCCTGTGGCTTTCATTAAGTTTATTATATTTTATTTAACATATATCACTAATACTTCAAAATTTTAAGTAGGTTTACATTGTAATGTTTTCTAATTTAAACAAATTGTAAGCAGCTTCAGATTTAGGTCATTTACTTTAATGTTTTTGTATTTTTGTCCTTTTAAGGTCACACTAGACCCAAAGTGGAGGAAGCTCTTATTAATGAAGAAGCAATTTTGAACCTCATGGAAAACAGTCAGACTTTTCAGCCTTTGACCCAAAGACTGAGTGAGTCACGAGTTTTCTGTAAGCAACTATTCTGTCATAAATTTTCAGTATGTTAAATCAACAAAAGTGCATATATCAGGTAGTATTTTTTCTTTTATTTGAAGAGGTTAAAGTTGCATGTTGAATAAATTCTTACTCAGTATAAGAAGGAAATCTTGCATTAAGAGAAGTATAGTTTCTTTTTTTGTTTTCCATACAGCTTTTTCTGTTAAATAGTTGGAAAAGAAAATAACTCTCTTTTTCTTAACTTCACTTTGGTTGAAAGAGAACTGTATTGCTTTAAGAGGAAATGTGTTTATTTTGAATTAAAATTCTTCAAAGTTAAGTACATTAATAAAATACCATGATTGATTCTTTGTTAATAAGTCTCAGAAATTTCCCTGGACAATACCTTTCAAGCTATTAATTCTTGACTAGCATAGGACATAACAGTCATTTCTGAGTATCTTTTACATTTCCATAAATGCATTTTCATTACTGTTACAAGCCATTTACTAGATTTCATTTCAGTAATTTACTCTAAATTACTGATATCTTTTTCAGAAATGTTTTTAAATTTTCATTGCAAAAAGTGAAATATCATTGAACCTCCTGCATCTTGTTTTGCTCGGTATAACGATTTTATGTTTCTTGCTTACTTTGTTTTTCCATTCTTACTGTATCAAATGAGGTATAGCATCAAATGTGATCCTACCCCTCCACAGTATCCTCTCTCTGTTATTTACATTTTCATTTGAGTGGAAGATTAACTCAGTGACTAGGGACAATATCAAAATTACTGTACACAGTCATATTTCAAGAACATTTTATATGAAGGTAGGTAACTTTTTTCTTTTTTAAATGAATGACATGACATATAGGAAGAAATGATCCAAAGACCACATCTAAAAATTAATTTGAAGTTTATAATATAAAATGTTTTATTTCTCTGAGTAAATAAATGTTATATGCCTAAATTATATTTTAGTTATAAAAAGACAGTTAAAGAAATTGAAAAAGAGAAAGGTGTATTCTTATTTCTTCATACTAAGTGAATAAAATGTATCACCAGCTGATACAATTTTCACTTATTTAAAGTTGCAAAAAATAGTCTCAATGTTAGTCAAAGATCTGAGTCAAATATATATAAATCATTTGCTAATATTAACTTTTTAAAAAGTATGTCAGGAAAAATAAACTGCAATTCTAGGTTTAAGAAATAGATTTTTGCCAAAATAGCCTCTATAGGCAAATATCTTCAATTTTGCCTTATATTTGGTAGCATGATTGAACTAGTTTCTTCATTGTCAGCAAAGAAAAACAGAAACAATATATTCCCATTTACTAAATATTATATTTTACAGAGAAAAAGGTTGTGTACTAGATTAGAACAGCCTCCTTCTTTATGATATTTTTTTAGATAATAACTTTTAATGGGATATAATTCACATATTGTAAAACTAACCTTCTAACTTGTACAGTTCAGTGGTTTTCAGCATTTCATGTAGTTATGCAATCATTTTCACTATCTGATTACAGAACATTTTTATCACTCTAAAAAAGAAACCCCATGCCCATTTGTAGTCCCTTCTCTCTTTTCCCTCCTCTCAGCCTCTGGCAACTTCTGATCTGTTTTCTCTTTTGCTAGATTTACCTATATTGGGCATTTCATATAAATGGAATCATATAACCTTTTGTTTCTGTATTCTTTTCACTAAGCATAATGTTTTTAAGGAATATATGTTTTCATGTTGAGGTGTATATCAGTGCTTCATTTCTTTTTACTACTGAATAATGTTGCATCATATGGATATAAACCATATTTCATTTCTCTTTCCTTCAGTTGATAGATTTTTGAGTTGTTTCCACTTTTTTGTCTATTGTGAGTAATGCAGCTGTGATTATTCATGTATAGGTGTTCGTTTGGACACATGTTTTCACTTCTTTTGGGTATATACCTACGAATAGAATTATTGGCTCTCCTGGTAACTCTGTGTTTAACATTTTAATAAACTGCCAAACTTTTTTTCCCTCACAGCAGCTGTACCATTGTACAGTTTGACCAGCACTATATGAGGGCTCCAAGTTTTTCACATATTGTCACATTTGTTATTATCTGTCTTTGATTTTATCAAACCTAGTGCATATGATATGATATCTCAGTGGTGGTCTTCAGGAAGTAATGCTATTAATCACTTTCAAAGCTCTCCTGTGTTTTTCAATTACAGGTTTTGTTTGGTAATCCTATGAGCTAAATAAATCTCAAATGAGGGATAAGGTGTTGACATGTTTCACTTAGCATTAATTCATATACTTATATATTTTATATTTATTATAATCATTTGTGATTATATTTCGTTTAGTGCTCCTCAGCCTTACTTAAGCAGTAAGAGCTTGAGCAGCTTGTTAACATGCAAATTCCTGAGCCTTGCCTCAGAAATTCTAATTCAATAAATGTGAGATGGTATCTTAAGAATTTTCTTCTTAATAAGGACACAAAATCATTCTAGTACAGGTGGTCCAAGGGTCATACTTGGATGGAAGAACTATATCAATACATAAATCTCTGTACCAGTGGCATTTCAGCATGTGCCAGCATATATGATTCTTAATGTTTTATATATAATTGATCTGAATTATTTAGAAAGTGTAAGTTATTTGTTGGTGATGCTTTACTTGTTTTGTAGTGGACAGTAGTCCTGATGAGGCTCTGGTACATCTTCTTGCTGGTTTGGAAAATGACGGCTATCACAGGGGAAGAAATAGGATGCCATCACCGTGTCGTTCCTTTGGAAACAGTAAAAATCCTCAAAATAGTGATGATGAAGAAAATGAACCACAGATTGAAAAAGAAGAAATGGAGCTTAGTTTGGTAATGTCTCAGAGGTGGGACAGCAATATTGAAGAACATTGTGCCAAAAAGAGGTAACTTTTTAGTTATTTCAGTTCCTTTAATAACTTTCTGTCATTATCAGTTTTCTTTAATCAGAAATTCTTACTATTATTCATAATAAAAAGCACCTTATAAACTAAATTGACTTAAAACTCTTTTAAATAATGCGTTGTTTCTAATGTGGAATAAACTTCATATTCCAAGTGAAATGAAATTTTAGTACATTAAAAAAGATTAAACCTAACTTTTTCCCCTTTATTATTGAGGTATAAGACATACATCACTGTATGAATTTTTGATGTACAGCGTAAAGATTTGATTTATGTATATTGTGAAATGACTACCACAGTAGTTTCAGTTAACTTCCATCATCTCATAGATACAATAAAAAGAAATAGGGGATATGCATATGGAATGTACAACGATGGCACTGATGAACCTATTTGGAGGGCAGCAGTGGAGATGCAGACATAGAGAACAGACTTGTGGACACAGTGGGGGAAGGAGAGAGTGGGATGAATTGAGAGAATAACATGGAAATATATACATTGCCATATGTAAAATAGATAGCAAGTGGGAATTTGCTGTGTGACACAGGGAGCTCAACCCAGTGCTCTGTGACAACCTGGAGGGGTGGGATGAGATAGGAGATGGGAGGGGGGTTCAGAAGTGAGGGGACATATGTCTACCTGTGGGTGATTCATGTTGATGTATGGCAGAGGCCAACACAATATTGTAAAGCAATTATCCTCTAATACAAAGGAAACGAAACAAGAAATGGGGGATTATTTCCTTGTAATTTGAACTGTTATGATTTACCCTCTTAACTTTCATATATGTCATACAGTAATGGTAACTATAGTCACTGTGTTGTACATTATATTGCCTAGTCATGTTTATAACTGGAAGTTTGTATCTTTTGACCACCTTGCTTAAATTCATGCTCTCCCCATACACCTAACTTAGAAATCATCTGTTTATATACACAGTATCAATATGTGTGTCCTAAATGGGACAAAATGGAAGTGCCTCCTTATATCAGAAATTGAAAAAAGAAAGCCCACTTTCTGATATTTTGTTGTTTGTTGTATAGAGATGCAACGAATTTCTTTATATTAATTTTGTACCCAGCAGCTTTACCATATTCATTGATGAGCTCTAGTAGTTTTTGGTGGTGTCTCTAGGATTTTCTATATGTAGCATCACATCATCTGCACACACTGAGTTTTACTTCTTTTGCAATATGAATTCCTTTTATTTTTCTTCTGTGATTGTTGTGGCTGAGACTTCCAAAACTATGTTGAATAAAAGTGGCAAGCGTGGGCATCCTTGTCTTGTTCCTGATCTTAGAGGAAATGTTTTCAGCTTTTCCTCATTGAGTATGATATTAGATGTGGCTTTGTCATGAATGGCTTGTATTATTTTGAGGCATGTTCCCTCTGAACTACAACAAACTTTGGAAAATTCTGAAAGAGATGGGAGTACCAGACCAGCTGACCTGCCTGTTGGGAAATCTGTATGTAGATCAGGACAAACAGTTAGAACTGGACATGGAACAACAGACTGGTTCCAAATAGGAAAAGGAGTACATCAAGGCTGTATATTGTCACCCTGCTTATTTGACTTATATGCAGAGTACATCATGAGAAACACTGGGCTAGATGAAACACAAGCTGGAATCAAGATTGCCAGGAGAAATATCAATAACCGCAGATATGCAGGTGACACCACCCTTATGGCAGAAAGTGAAGAGGAACTGAAAAGCCTCTTGATGAAAGTGAAAGAGGAGAGTGAAAAGTTGGCTTAAAGCTCAACATTTCAGAAAACGAAGATCATGGCATCCGGTCCCATCACTTCATGGCAAACAGATGGGGAAACAGTGACAGGCTATTTTTTCGGGCTCCAAAATCACTACAGATGGTGACTGCAGCCGTGAAATTAAAAGACACTTGCTCCTTGGAAGAAAAGTTATGACGAACCTGGACAGCATATTAAAAAGCAGAGATATTACTTTGCCAACAAAGGTCTGCCTAGTCAAAGCTGTGCTTTTTCCAGAAATCATGTATGGATGTGAGAGTTGGACTATAAAGAAAGCTGAGTGCTGCAGAATTGATGCTTTTGAACTGTGGTGTTGGAGAAGACTCTTGAGAGTCCCTTGGACTGCAAGGAGATCCAACCAGTCCATCCTAAAGGAGATCAGTCCTGGGTGTTCATTGGAAGGACTGATGCTGAAACTGAAACTCCACAACTTTGGCCACCTGATGCAAAGAGCTGGGTCATTTGAAAAGACCCTGATGCTGGGAAAGATTGAAGGTGGGAGGAGAAGGGAACGACAGAGAATGAGATGGTTGGATGCATCACCGACTCAATGGACATAAGTTTGAGTAAATTTCTGGGAGTTGGTGATGGACAGGGAGGCCTGGCATGCTGCAGTCCATGAGGTGGCAAAGAGTTGGACATGACTGAGTGACTGAACTGATGATGTTCCCTCTGTGCCCATTTTCTAGAGTTTCTATCATAAATGGATATTAAATTTTATCAAAAGCTTTTTCTGCATCTGTTGAGATGATCAGATGGTCTTTATTCTTCAATTTGTTAATGTGGTGTAATCACATTGACTTGCGAATACTGAAAAATCCTTGCATTCCTGGGGTAAATCCTACTTGAACATGGTGTATGGTACTCAGTGTATTGCTGGAGTCAGTTTGTAAGTATTTTGTTGAGGATTTTTGAATCTATTTTTATTAGTAATACTAGCCTATAATTTTCTTTTTATATGGTATCCTTGTCTAGTTTTTTATCATGGTGCTGGTGGCCTCATAGAATGAGTTTGAGATGATGGCTATTAACTAAAACTATTGTGGTAATCATTTCACAATGTATGTAAATCAAGCCTTTATGCTGTGCATCAAAAATTCATAGTCATTTGTGTCAATTATATCTCAATAATGATAAAAATAAAGTTAGGTTTAATCTCTTTAAATGTTCCAAAATTTTAAATATGACCTCAATCTCATATTTAACTTGCCTTCCTGTACATCTCTATCTGTTGTTAAACTTATCTAGTTTGGGCAGTGTTATTATTTATCTGGAAAGCAAACCACTTTTTAACTGGTTGTCTTGTTTCTAGTTCTGCTCCCCTGTAATAGGAGTGATAATTATGATTATTAAATGAACACTTCGTGGGCATTTACAAAGGGAAGCAGAAAATATAAAGACCCTTTATGAGTTCAACTCATGCTCTACTGTCTTTATATCTTTTCAAAATATGGTTACTTAGGGAAATGGAATAGTCGACTGAGTCTAATTTCAGCCAGATGTTTAACAAAGTCCTACATAACATCCTTATAGATAAGAAGGATGGTAGTAGTGACTGATTAGATCGGTTCATAGGGAACTTGCATGATTTTGCATTCAAAAACCACTTAAATGCTTGCTTTGTGCCAAATGTCATGCTTGATTCAATTGAGATTGTCAGAAACATTGGAGATTGATAATTCATTGAATGACAAAATACAGATTCAAAAATATCTTGAAACTGAAAAGATGATGCCTAATAAGGTGTAGGGTCATAGGCTTTTTTGTTCAGTCAGTCAGTTTCACAAATATAGACTAGGTAGACCTACAATTCATTCTAGACTTAACAGTTTCTGTGGGAAAGCCATAAATTGTACTTTATTAAGAGCACAGTAAATCTGTAGTGTATGATTGCCAAAATAGTGAATTTAATTATTGATTACCAGATGTACCTGCGGTAACATTTATTAGTCTGACAGATTTTGGGTTTTATTAGTAAAATAATTATAGTATTTATTTGATGTATTGAAATCTTGCTGTAATAAGTTGGGTTGCTTCTTTTATATTTCAGCAAAGTTTGTTAATTATTTGATATTTTTATTTGATTGATCATGTGGCATCAATGAAGCATTTTTCTTATTTCCATTTGTTTTTCTTTTGTCTTTGTTGTTCTTTCATTGTTTTATTTTGATATTGTCCCTTTGATTCTTACCTTCAATCTATTATTAGCATTTCTTCTACAGTTTCTTAGATTATATCTGGTTTAGCTATTTAAATTTTCATGCCCATATTAAATAGATACGCATTCAAATATGTAACATTCTTGTAAAATCACCATCTTCTTATTCCCAGTAGTGCCAACATGTTTAAAATAATAGGCCTCGTTTATCCCATAATGATTTAATGTTTGTGTATTCATTGACTGGATCATTTCTGTGAAAATCACCCTGAGGTTAACCTTGGAAAAATATCTTGAACATTTATAAAAGTATATTAGAGAAAGATTGATAGAAGTATAGTATCTAGAATGGGAGTCATTTAATTTCTGCTTGTATATTGGATATTATATTCTGCCCCAAGTACCAAATTTTAAGCATACTGAAAAAGTAAAGTGAAAGAAGAAGAACACTAGAAGGATTTGTGAGCACCATCACTTTAAAGAACAGTGGAAAGAATAGATAATATTTACTCTAATTAGAAAAGAATTATGAAACAAATGATAAAAATCCCTTCAAATATTTTAAAAGTTATCATGTGGAACATGGCATAGATATGCTACATATGGCTACACAGGACAAAGGAAGAAATGAAAAATTTTTGTATAATATAGGAAGAAAGTTATTAACAGTTTGAGCCATTAATAATTTTTATTTGGAAAAGGTTTAATGAAAAAATTATTCTACATATAATAAAGTAATATTTTCAAGACAAGTGAAAGAAAAAGGTGTGGGTAGAAAGTAAGTTTGCCCATCCAGATGGAAGGGAAAATATCAAGCTATGATCTAGTGAAAAATGTAAATTGGTTGGAGATAGAACTTAAGGGGAGTATCCATCTGGACTTCACAGTCCATCTGCATTCCTCAGTAACCATGCTTTTACAGCTCCTGCTGGGATTGACTCAATACCTGTACTGCTTCCTAGCCTATCTGTCTGACCCCTTTTATCTTCTCTTTCATCCCTGACCTGAATAACCCCTTGCCTGTCTTTTTATTTGTTTTTTCCAATCATAATGTAGTAATTGTGTATCTATGGAGACTTCTTAGAATATCCTAAAATGCCACCTTTTTACAAATTACCAGGTACTCACCTAAGCTGTTATATGTGTATATTTAATGATAAGATAAAGGGGACAATATAAGGAAGAACATAACTAGATATGGTAATCCAAGACATTGTGGAGCTGTGAATATAGGAATGGTGGTATCTTCTAGTTTTAATTTTCAGATCTGCTTTGTTCAGTTTTACTATTATAGTGTCAAATTAGGCAAATTATTTGAGTCTGAGATGCTTTTTTCTAATACTCATACTCACTGATGAATCTTAATATTCCCTAGATCACTGTGCAGAAATACCCATAGAAGCTCAACAGAAGAAGATGATTCATCTTCAGAAGAAGAAATGGAATGGAGTAATAATAGTTTGCTTCTAGCCAATCTTTCTATACCTCAGTTAGATGGAACTGCAGATGAAAATAGTGGTAAGTAAACTAGTCTACTGTGAGCATTTTGTTATGTAGGGGCTGAAGATATATTTGATTTTGAAAAATATAATCACAGTTGGCTAAGTGAGACTATGACAATACTGTTAGATTTTGTCCTTCTCAAGGATGTTTTCTTTTGAGAGAATGTAGATAAAATATGTCTTTTCTCATTTCTAAGAGGATAGCTTTTATCAATCACTGATTAGAGCTTTATAAACTTTAATCAGTTTATTGTAACATTTAACCATAGAAAACTATAAGAAATATGCTTAGCTTATTTAAAGTGATAATGCAAAAAAAGAGTGATAATGCAAAGATGTGTGTTATTTTATGGAAACTTTCCAAGGCAATGAGATTTTTCCGCTTATTCTCTCAAAAAGCATGAATATTGATACCATCTGTTTTTAATCAAAGGCATATGTGTTTAAAATAATGACTAATAGTCAAATGTAACTAACTCTCGATTATTCAGATTGAGATATCCTAGTATGAAAACGACCTTTCTGTTGAGTTAACTATTTTAAACATACAACTGTAATTTCATATAACTTCTTTCATGGTGATAGCATCATGATATAGGAAAATATTTTAAAAATTAGAAGAGTTGAAGTTAAGCAAATTCTTTTTTTCCTCATTTCAGACAATCCACTGAACAATGAAAATTCTAGAACCCACTCTTCTGTGATTGCAACAAGCAAGCTATCAGTAAAACCTTCCATCTTTCACAAAGATGCTGCTACATTAGAGCCCCCATCTTCTGCTAAGATTACCTTTCAGTGTAAACACACAAGTGCCCTTTCTTCCCATGTTTTGAACAAGGAAGATTTAATTGAAGACCTTTCACAGCCAAGCAAACTAGAGAAAAGTCTAGATCATTCAGTCACTTCTTTTACAAATGAAAGCACTTACTCTATGAAATATCCTGGATCTTTAAGCAGTTCTGTCCATCCAGAAAACTCTCATAAAGAGAGTGGTAAGAAAGATGTCCTCCCAGTATCTTCCTGTGAAAGTAGTACTTTTGATTATGAAGACAATATTCCACCTGTTACAAGACAAATACCAAGTAGAAAGTATACAAACATTAGGAAAATTGATAAGGATGCCCCTTTTATACATATGAGCCGTCACACTAATGAAAGTACATTGGGCAAAAATTCTTTGAACTTTTCTGACTTAAATCATTCAAAGAGTAAATTATCCTCTGAAGGAAATGAAAAAGGAAACAGCACAGCTCTGAATAGTTTATTCCCTTCATCATTAAATGAAAATTGTGAATTGCTGTCTTGCTCAGGGGAAAATAGAACTATGATGCATTCTCTTGATAGCATTGCTGATGAAAGTGGACTAAATAAACTTAAAATTAGATATGAAGAATTTCAAGAACATAAAACAGAAAAACCAAGCCTCAGCCAGCAAGCAGCACATTATATGTTTTTTCCCAGTGTTGTTCTCTCTAATTGTCTCAGTAGGCCCCAAAAGCTCTCTCCTGTCACATATAAACTACAACCTGGCAATAAACAGTCCCGGTTAAAAATGAATAAAAAGAAGCTTTCGGGTCATCAAGAGACTTCTACCAAAACTGCTGAGACTGGATCCTCAAAAGATAATTATATACAAAATAATCCTTGTAATAGTAATAATTCTGAGAAAGATAATGTATTGGCTAGCGATTTAATTAAGGTCACCCGTGGAACTTTTGAAAATAAAACATCTACAGACAGTTTTGTAGACTGTCACTTTGGAGAAGGAACCTTAGAAACTGAGCAGTCCTTTGGATTGTATGGAAATAAATATACCCTTAGAGCCAAACGCAAGGTAAATTATGAGAATGAAGATAATGAGTCAAGTTTTGTAACACACAGCTCAAAAATTAGCCTACCTCATCCCATGGAAATTGGTGAAAGTTTAGATGGAACTCTCAAATCTCGAAAACGCAGAAAAATGTCTAAAAAGTTGCCCCCTGTCATCATAAAGTACATTATTATTAATAGGTTTAGAGGGAGGAAAAATATGCTTGTGAAACTAGGAAAAATAGACTCTAAAGAAAAACAAGTAATATTAACAGAGGAAAAAATGGAACTGTATAAAAAACTTGCACCTTTGAAAGATTTTTGGCCAAAAGTTCCTGACTCCCCTGCAACCAAATATCCCATTTATCCATTAACACCAAAGAAAAGTCACAGAAGAAAATCAAAACATAAGTCTGCTAAGAAAAAAACTGGTAGACAACAAAGGACAAGTAGTGAAAATATTAGAAGAACTTTGTCTTTCAGGAAAAAACGGTCACATGCTATTCTTTCTCCTCCTTCACCATCTTATAATGCTGAAACCGAAGACTGTGACTCAAATTATAGTGATGTTATGTCTAAACTAGGTTTTCTTTCTGAGAGAAGCACAAGTCCCATAAACTCTTCTCCACCTCGCTGCTGGTCTCCCACAGATCCAAGAGCTGAAGAAATTATGGCTGCTGCCGATAAAGAAGCAATGCTTTTTAAGGGTCCTAATGTATATAATAGTAAGACTGTTAATTCCCGTATAGGAAAAAATAGTCGAGCAAGAATGCAGGTTAAGAAATCAAAAACAAAGCTTGTTAATCCCTCTACAGTTTCTAAGAAAAGGAACAAACGAAATCAGACAAATAAACTAGTAGATGATGGAAAAAAGAAACCAAGAGCAAAACAGAAACAAAAAACAAATGAGAAAAGTACACCAAGAAAGCATACAACACTAAAGGAAGAAAAACTAAAATCTCAAGCTGGTACTGAAGTGAAATTTGTGCTGAAACATCAGAATGGGCCTGAGACCGCAGATAATTCTGGAGGCTCTCAACTACTTTTTAAACAGAAAGATGTGTCATTAATGGGCTCTGCTATAGATCATCCTCTTTCTGCTCCTATCCCCACTGGAATTCATGCACAACAGAATTTATCTGGCTGCTTTTCTTCTTTCCTAGAAAGCAAGAAACCTGTAGATTTGCAGGCCTTCCCCAGTTCACGAGATGATGTGAATTCTTCTGTTGTTTGTAGTTCTTTAGGACCTGGAATCTCAAAAATTAATGTTCAGCGATCTCATTGTCAAAATACTATGTTTACTCTAAAAGAATCAAGCTTGATTCAAAAAAATATATTTGACCTTTCAAACCATTTGTCTCAGGTAGCACAGAGTACACAGATGTCTTCTGGTATAATGTCTCCAAAGATAGAAGAGAATGCAAATATACAAAAAAGCTATTTGTCATCTCTTGGAAAGTTAAATGAATATCGTAATTCCCTAGAATCAAAGCCAGACCAGACGTATGCCCCTAATTTTTTGCATTGCAAAGATAGTCAGCAGCAGATTGTGTGCATGGCAGAACGTTCAAAGCACAGTGAAACTTGTTCTCCAGGAAATGCAGCTTCAGAAGAAAGTCAGATGCCTAATAATTGCTTTATAACTTCTTTGAGAAGCCCAATCAAACAAATAGCTTGGGAGCAAAAACAAAGGGGTTTTATTTTAGACATGTCAAACTTTAAACCTGAAAGGGTAAAGCAAAAGCCATTGTCAGAAGCAGTTTCACAAACCAAAGCACTTTCTCAATGTAGGAATCGAAATATGTCAACACCTTCAGCATTTGGTGAAGGACAGTCTGGACTGGCAGTTCTAAAAGAATTGTTGCAAAAAAGACAACAGAAAGCACAAAATGGAAATAGTATACAAGACCCATTATCTAATAAACAGCAGCCAAACAAAAATATCTCTGTTTCCCTTGAGCATAACAAATCAGTTAAACGAACACGATCAGTAACATCTCCAAGAAAACCTCGAACTCCCAGAAGTACAAAACCTAAAGAAAAAATTCCCAAACTTCTTAAAGTAGACTCTCTAAATTTACAAAACTCTGGCCAATTGGATAATTCCCTATCAGATGATAGTCCCATCTTCTTTTCAGATCCAGGTTTTGAAAGTTGTTATTCACTTGAAGATAGCTTGTCCCCTGAACATAATTACAATTTTGATATTAATACAATAGGTCAAACTGGATTTTGTAGTTTTTATTCTGGAAGTCAGTTTGTCCCAGCTGATCAGAATTTGCCTCAGAAGTTCCTAAGTGATGCAGTTCAGGATCTTTTCCCAGGACAAACTGTAGAAAAAACTGAGTTTTTAAGTCATGATAACCAGAAATGTGATGAAGACAAACATCATGCCTCAGACTCAACCGCATGGATTCGATCTGGTACTCTAAGTCCTGAACTATTTGAGAAATCACCCATAGATAGCAATGAGAATCATCGCAACAATCAGTGGAAAAATACCTTTCATCCTCTAACATCTCGGTCTAATTCAATTATGGAGACTTTCTGTATTCAGCAGTCAGAGAACTGTCTAAATGAAAAATCCAGATTAAATAGGAGTTCAATAAGCAAAGAAGTGTTTCTTAGCCTCTCACAGCCGGGCAGTTCAGACTGGATTCAAAGTCATACCAGAAAAGAAATGGGGCAGTCTCTTGATGCAGTCAATACTTCTTTTACTACAATACTATCCTCCCCTGATGGTGAACTTGTAGATGCAGCCTCTGAAGATTTAGAATTGTATGTTTCAAGAAACACTGATGTGTTGACACCAACTCCGGATAGTTCGCCAAGGTCTACCAGCTCTCCCTCGCAATCTAAAAACGGCAGTTTCACTCCTCGAACTGCTCACATTCTGAAACCACTTATGTCCCCACCAAGTAGGGAAGAAATTATGGCAACTTTGTTGGATCATGACCTTTCAGAAACCATTTACCAAGAACCGTTTTGCAGTAATCCTTCTGATGTACCAGAAAAGCCCAGGTAATCAGAATTCTTTTTCCCCTTGGGTCACTCTGAATAATTACAATGTATGTAACAAAATTTGGTAACTGAGTACTACTTTCTCTCTGATACTGTATTTGTAAGTATATCATTATGAAAACAATTTTGTAATTATGGACATATTAAAAGAATTCACAAACTGGGTGGATAGTTGTACCCAGAGAAATTTATTTAAATTGATCAGTGTTGGTCTTGGATCTGTTATTTTGCAATGCATCAACATTAAAGGATTAGAGACTGTCTATGACATGATGCCAAGAAGGATGTCATAATACTTTTATAGTATTATCATTTTAAAGATGGTATTTAAGTGGTAAGCTTTCATAATTTTAAGAACTTTTTTAAAAAAGTTTGAAAATAAGCATACATATGTTTTAAATACTCTTAAGATATTTCTCTAAATGAAGATTATTTTAAGTTGTTTCTATTACATACACTCTCTTTTCATATTGCCAGCATCTTCATTCATATTGTTACTGTTGTTGTACATTTATTAGGAGTACAAGATGGACTTTGATTCCCCTCATCTGTTCTTTTAAGAATCTTTTCAGAAAAGTGATAAACAGAGAGACAGATCCATGCACACACAAAGCCAGTAGCAAAAGGTGAAGGTTTATAAATAGACCACAGCCCTGGCCTATTTATAAATCAGTAGTTAAGTAGGTATCCTATCCTGCCTGCATCACCAAGATAGAACATACCTGATAAGCGCTAAACTGGAGGACAAGGCTTAATCCAAGAAGTTTAAGGGATGGCTTTGGGCCCTGCCCCTGTGTCTTTGATCCTGTTTACCTAATCAGTTGCAGAGAGAGGCAGTTCATTTCAGCCATCCAGTCAGAAGCAGAGCAGAATTGCCAGGACTGCTGAGGCAGACCCTGCTTAATCTAAATGATGGAAGGAGATAGGATGTGCCAGCAAAGGCAACAGGCCACACTGCATGTATGCACTGACCTTGAGCAGCACTGTGTTCCTTACCCTACTGAAACAGACAGTGAATGCCAGGCTTTTTACCCAGCAGATTAGCAGTAATTTCTGCAAGAGTCCATTTAAGAAAGGGGTGAGAAAAAGTGATCAGAAATACAGAGTAGAAGTTCCCTCCTCTAAGGATTTGAAGTGAAAGGTAGAAAATCCCTCACCCTGCCTCACCCCCGCACTGCCTGGCACATAGTTTTGCTGTTCTTTTGTGCCTGGTACCCACATTTGGTTTTTTAACATGAATGGAACTCTTTATTTCACTGTCAGAATATATGAACGTATGTTCCTTAGCCATTAGTTTCCATTATTTTGGGGACTTTGACTTTACCAGTAGTGATTATGGTTTATTTTTTCATCTGTATTTTCTTCCTTAGCCTTGCACATCTTCTTAATTCTTAGTTAACTTAGCATGTCCTAGTCATTTACTCTGTGTTACTATTAATTGTTGTCCAACTTTGGCGCTTATTCTGCAGTTGAAATAAAAGGATATGATAGTCATTATATTTGAAATTTGTACCCTATACAAAGTTTTCTAATTAAAAACTATGTATTCACTGTAGAAAATTTAGGAAAAGAAGAAATAAAAATGACACCATTTCTCTACCTAGTAACAACCATTATTACTATTTTAATGTTTTCATTTTTCAGTATAGTTTTTATTTTGTTTTATTGATGTGTTCTTACTATAATCACAATATTATGTTGAAACTGATTCACTCACCACTATAATGTAAACATTTTCCAAATTTATGAGTGTCTTGAAACATCATTTTAAATGACTGCATAATATTCTATCACATGCATATTACTAGACAGAAACGTTGTTCTCTGTTTGGCTACTATAGAGAATTATGTGATACCGTCTTCATAAAGCATTTCTTGTATTTTGGAGTCTTTACTTAAAACTCTCAAAATAGGATGACTGAAAAATTTAAGGCTCTTGATATATATTATAGCATGAGTTGTAGCAGTTAGCATGCTGCTGACAATATCCAAGAAAGCTGAACTTACCACACCTCAGCAATTTTTGCTTATCTTTTACTTCATTATGATCTCTGTATTATTAATATTAGAGTTGGGTATAGTCACATATGTGTACTCATTTCCTTCGATAACAATAATTCTCCTAATTTTTCATAAAGCTGCAACGTAGGTACAGGGAAGGTGCTAATCCTGATTATGGAGTTAACTAGTAAGAGCTAGAATCTTTCCATATATAGGGGGAAAGGAAATGTGGTAACTCTGGTGCTGTTCCTGCAGCTCCAGTCAAAAATAAGAATTCAGTTCATTGAGTTTTATCTAAAAGTGACCAGGTCATTGGGGAAATCATGCCCTACAAGAAGTAATTGCAGAAACTAAGAATGATCTTCATACTCATGAAAGAGATACCATGAAGAAGAAAAAGTAATATTATGTTGCTGCAGAAGGCATAAATACATGACCTATGGATAGGTTAGAGAACGAAATTTAGCTTAATACTTACAGTAACTATTAGAAACGAGGCCAGGTTTCCTTTTAAGTAGTGATTCTTCACATACATTAGTAGCACTTAACCTTTGTGCACCTTGCCAACTGCTAAGTTCTTACGTTAGTATTAACCTTTTTCATGTAAAGGGGAGAAAGAATTACGGTAGTTTACATCAATTGTGTGTGACTTTTGTAATGTTTGAGGGAATTTGGCAGGGTATAAAGACTTGTTTGAACTGACAGGCTTTGCTAGACTGCTGCATAGAGAGTAGAGAATGTATAAAGAGGTTATAGATAAAATCTGGGGTATAGTCTCTGATGATAAATTCTTCCAGCATTTTAATTCTTATATGGTGACAGTGGAAAGTTATTTAAGATGAATAGAGGAAAGGAATCGGATGTGTCTGTACCATCTCCTAAAAAGAAGGCTTCATTGGACACTTTCTTTCCCTGGTATTGATGATACCTTCCAAAGGAAGTTAATTTAGTAGTCATATACCTGTTAGAAAAAGCATATTGAGACTAAAGATAGAATGTACCTGCATAAAATATATGTTTGTGGAGGTTGGGGCATAGGATGTGGAAATGGAAGAAAGAAATAAGCATTTTTAAAACTCCAAAAAGAACTTTTAAAAATCTCTAAGTTAAGGAGCTAAATATTTTGGTAATTTTTCTTTGAGACAAAACAGTTCTAAAATATGTTGTTTATAGGGAGATCGGCGGACGGCTTCTCATGGTAGAAACTCGACTTCCAAATGATCTGGCTGAGTTTGAGGGAGACTTTTCTTTGGAAGGACTTCGTCTATGGAAAACAGCCTTCTCAGCAATGACTCAAAATCCAAGACCTGGGTCACCCCCTCGCAATGGCCAAGCAGTTGTCAATAAAGGATCAAGTAATAACCGTAAAATGGCTGAAGATAAAAAAATTGTGATCATGCCTTGCAAATGTGCCCCAAGTCGACAACTGGTTCAGGCATGGCTTCAAGCCAAAGAAGAATATGAACGTTCCAAGAAACTGTCTAAAACGGAGCCAACTAGAGTTGTAAAATCTGCTGAAGACTTCAGCTCTTCAGTTAATCCAGATGACAGACCTGTAGCGCCTCCAAAAATGGATACAACTCCACATACACTCCCCACTACAGCACATACCAAGGAAGATGTTGACAATTCTCAGATTGCTTTACAAGCGCCAACCACAGAATGCCATCAGACTGCAAGTGAAAGTCAGACGCTGCCACTAGTTGCTTCTGCAGGTGATGCTGAGAAAGATCAGGATGATGACGATGACTATTACATTAGTTATAGCTCTCCTGATTCTCCAGCAATTCCCCCTTGGCAACAGGCAGCATCCCCAGACTCCAAAACATTAAATGGAGATGAGAGACCCTCATCACCAGTAGGGGACCTGCATTCTCTGACTATTGAGAACTTACTAAAGCCTGTAAAAGATGGTGTACAGAAGAGCCCCTGCACTGAGTCCCAGGAGCCTCTAGTGATATCCCCAGTTAATGTTAGGACAAGAACTGAGATATGTGAATCACTTTGCCTTCATAGTACACCAATCATACAGAGAAAACTAGAAAGGCTTCCTGAGGCAACTGGCCTTAGCCCTTTGTCAACAGGTAAGTTTACAAATAACAAAATCACCATGGAGCTCTTCAAATACCAGAAATGAAAGCAGCATTGACTATGTAATGAAAATCAGAGCTTTTTAAATGTAATTTTAGCTCAGCTAATGAGAGGTTATTGTTATTTTATCCTGTCTTGGATATCATCACATGATAACTTTTTTATCTTTCTGCTGTGAAATATACTCACATCTGTTTCCATCCTTTCTTCTTGCCTTCTGGGTAAAATGTAGGAGCCCTCTCAGAAACCTTATCTTCTTTCTCAACTTAATTTCCTACTGGCTTTGATGTATATCCAGATATTTCCCACCCTGTAAAATAGAAAACCAAACACCTGTCTTGACCTTCTGTCTTTTAGCCTGTACTCTTTTTCCTCTCACTTAAAGCCAAATTTCTTAAAAGATCTCTCTGAGTTGATAGCTCTATTGCTTTACATCATACTCATTTGTCAGCCCACTCTGAACTGGATTCTGCCCCCATCAATTCACCAGTATGGATCTTGTGAAGATTCTCTGCGATCTTCATGTAGCTAAATCCAGTGGATGTTTTTCAGTCTTTCTATCGCATGCCCTCCAAGCAGCCCTTGTTCTTATGACCACACCTTCCTTCTTAGAGCTGCTTCTCCCTTTGGCTCTACCCCTACTTCTCTGTTTCTTCCCACTTGCTTTCCTTTGAAGTTTACCTCATATTCTCAGTTATTATCTAAATATTGTAGTTTATTAGGGCTTAGCCTTAAGCTTTCTTTACTCTGTGTTCTCTCAATGACCTAGTTCCTGCCCACAGAATTGATAATTCACAAATTTTAATTTCTAGTTTAGAATTCTCTTTAAAGCTTCAGAATGCTATATCCAGCTACCTTTGGCATTTCTACTTGAATGCTCAAAAGCACCACAAGGTCAGTATTTTTTAAACTTAGTTTATGATCTCATTGTATCCATTCACTACCAATCACCTAGCACGCTTTATACACACGCATACATGCCCACACATTGAAAACTATTCCTAATTTGAATGGACAGTACCACGAGTTCTGTCACTGAGTTACACGGGTCAGAAACAGTGGTCTTATTTATAATATCACCTGATTCCCTCACTGCCCATCCTGTGGTTTTCACACTTCTTTGTTTCCTAAATTACCCAAAACTCTCTGCCTCTGTCTACCAAGGTACTACCAAGCCCTCATCTCTCACCTGGGCTTCTACCCTAGCCTTCTTATTCACCCTTAACAATTTCCAGTTTTTTTGTTTGGTAATCAGGGAAAATTCCCACTCTTTTCCTAGTTAATTTCTATTCTTTCTTTGTATTTTAGCTCAAAAAAGCTCTCCAAATTCCCTGACTAGATAAAATTTCTCGATTATCTTCTGCTTTGTTGTACTTATCCCAGTTATAATTTTACTTTTCTATATGTATTTGATTAATGTCTGATTCTCTCTCTAGACCTCACAAGGGTACAAGATTATTTTTTTCTTCATCTTCATAAATACTTGATAAGTCAGTGAATAAATGGATTAAATGGTTCCCTAGGGTAATAACTGAGGAATAAAATCCAACAACTAAAATCTAAATGTTTTTATTTAATAGTACAAATATTAAAAGTTATTTTAGTGTGGGAATCACAGGTTGGAATCAGTTTCATTTTTAAATTGTGAAATCTTTGTGAAGAATTTATAGGACCATACTCATGAATGGTACCTAGGAGTTGGAACAACAAAAATTAAAAAAAAACAAAAACACTGAAGCAGGCAATTTTGATTTGTATGTTAAATATAAAATTTCTTTCTACAGAACCAAAAATCCAGAAATTGAGTCATAAGAAAGGAAGTAATACTGACGCTCTTAGAAGAGTACTCTTAACACAAGCAAAGGTAACTATGCTAAACATATTTAAAGATCAGTGGAAGATCCATTCTTATTCTTGGATTTCAGTTAGATAATTGATAACTTTGTGTCTCAATTTTTTAATAATTTTATTATATTTTTGCATCATTTATTTACATGTCTTTGAGACAACAAGAAATTGCCTAATTAAAAAAATTTTTTTTTGTTGTTGGGATCTAAAAGATTCTTATATGTAAATACAAATATTACAGAGAAAGTGAATATGATAGCCAAAATGTGGATTATGAGGATACAAATACATTAACTGATTACTGGCAAAATCAGAACAATCCAATGACAGCAGAGCTCAAGTAAGTGATTTTTGATCCCACCAAAAGTATATCCTTTTTCTTGGTTTATTACTTTTTTCTCAAATATAGCATTATTGATTTTTCAGTTCATTTTGCTAAATATCAAAGGAAAGCAACATTATTTATTACCAAAACTCTGAAAAATCATAAATGTCTTTATTCAAATACTAAAAATTGTTGTAATACTTAACTGGAAATACATGGTTATGTGAAAAAAAGTATGCATTAGACATGTATCCTTAGAAATATATGATAGAGATCACTTCTGTATTGGCCACTTCTCGTAAATATCATTAACTACATAAAATATATTTTAGTATTTCTATTTTGAGATTACAAATGCTTTTTAAAACTATCATTTTTAAATCAGTATTGAATTAAAAGTCATATATATTAAAAACAAGTATGAGTGCTCTATCAACATAAATCAACACTTTCAGGAAAATGATTAATGGATTTGGAAATCAGAATATATATTTTTTTATTTAAAAAAAAAATAGATTCCATTCTTTCTAACCCCTTGAAAATAATACTTTAGTTTATCTTTCAGATACATGTTGTATTAGGGTAAAATACAAACCCACAGTTTTAAATCTTTTATACATTTTTAGCCAGACTACTTGCAAATATATTGCTTGCTTGCTTGCTTGTCATATTTCCAAGAAAGGTCAAGATAAATGTCCATGTGGTACAAATGTCAACTCTCTACAAAGCTATTATTTTCTGTATTGGGGGTTTGTAAACTCAAGAATCAATATATGGTTGACTTAACAGATTATATCAGATATTTCTACACATACCCAGTTCTGGTATCTTGAGTTACTAGCCTGAAAAAATGCAAATAAAATACTTAAGTTTCTTCTTTTACTTAAGGAGATGGTACTAATTTATCATGTATTACTAAATGCATAAAGTTATCTAAGCAGAAATAAGTAATCAAAAGAAAGGAAATGATTGCTCATTATTTTTTTCTGCCTCTGTGTGTTTTTTTTTTAATAGAATCAATTTGCAGCAGTAAATACCCCAAAGAAAGAAACTTCTCAGATTGATGGACCATCCTTAAACAATACTTATGGTTTCAAAGTCAGCATACAAAACTTAGAGGAGGCGAAAGCTTTACACGAGGTAAAACTGCAACAGTAAGGACACATACACATTTCAACTCTTACGTTTTATTCTGTGGTACAAGTACAGAAATTTTTTACAGAGAGAGGACTACACTGAATTCTATACCTGTTCATCTTTATCTTGTTCTTATTATCCTTACTATTTTATGTATTTGTATGAAACAGAGAAACTTTTAAAGTAGTCATCAGTTATTGAGACTGCTTTGTGGTTTCACAATTTTCTCAAACCTTATACCTGAAATTTTTAAAAAGAAGCTAAAATTTAGAAAACGTTTCTCAGCTATTTGAAACTCTGTATATTACTCTGGGATTGTTATATTACCATGTTATATTACATCCCTACCTACTTGCATTGTCTGTTTGGTTGACTTAGTGAATTATTGTTTGTACAGTTCATTTGTTCATGTAATCTTTATAACCCAGTTATCTTCACAGCACAAACCATATGCAAAGACTTCGCTATCTTGAAAAAAATGTACATTCTTACTGGAGAATATATATGAATGGTTCACTGTAAATTTATCTGTATTCACTGTTAATTTATCTGTGTTTACTGTAAATATTTCTGTAAAGAAGACACAACTCAGAACATGTCTGATTGGCACAGAGGTGAAATTAGGATATATTTTCATTGTTTATTTGTGTGCCGTCAGAATGGTAGCTACTAACATATGTTTATTGAGAATTTTAAGTTTGGCTTACATATCTAGGAATGAAATTTTAGATTTCATTTTAATTTTAAGTAATTTATTTCCATTACAACGTTTGCAGCCTCACTGAGATGTGCCATAAATGTAAAATGCATACTGATTTCAAAGACTTAATAGGAAAAAAGAATATGAAATACCTTATTAGTAATTTTTTATATTGATTACATGTTGAATGGGTAGTTTTGATATATTGATTATGTGAAAATATTTTAAATTAATTTAACCTATTCTTTTTTAATGTGAGTACTGGAAAATTTTAAATTATGAATGTGACTTTCATATTTCTTTGGGTCAGTACTGGTTTATACAGTTGTTTTATGTCTTTGCCCTTATAGCTGAGAATATGATTTTTTTGGTTGGGTTTTTGGTCTCCAATAGGTTCTATCTTCTGAGGATTAGATGAGTTGACTAAGAAAAATTTAAATATTGTCCTCATTTTTACCCTAACTTTGATCTAAGATTTTTACTTTTTTAGAATTAGATCAGAACATAGTCTACCTAATAGTTTATTTGCACATTTCTTCATTCAGCAGCATTCATTTAGTTCCTGTTTTATATCTGATTCTATACTATCCCCTGAAGTTCAGATAAATTAAGTAACAAGCTCAGGAATGTTTATCTTATCAAGTACACACCCAAAATTCCAAAGTTAAAGAAAATACTTTGTAAAAAATATTTATTAAAGCAAATGTGATAGACCTTAACAAAAAGACTTGTTGCATTTGATTTTTTCTGTTATTATCTGAAAAACGTATTTTCCTTCTTATACTGTTGTTTTATTCTATGTAACCCTATTTTAGAATCTTGGGCCTTCTTGAAGTTAAAATCTCTCTGAAGGTCTGGCAAGTTGCTCGTAGCTTCCTCACATGCTTTTTGTGTCTCAAGACACAGTCCAAATAGCCACCTGGTGGTCAGATAGGGAATGCACCAAAATAAAACTACTGTACTCTATTCCCTTTACTAGGAAATTGTGCTCCAAGCATTTTTCCTCTTTTCCATTACCCTGGGCTAATCTCTCTTTCTCTCTTCTACATATAAAGTACTCAGTGCAGAAAAAGAGGTTTGTATTCCCTTTTCTTACCCCCTTCTTTACTGATTACACTTGGTAAATCTCTCTCCATCTCTTCATTCCATATGTTGGCTTAAAAAAAGTACCCCTAAGAACTATAATGCATTTTATATTGAGGAGTGAAAAGGCAAAATTGGAGTGTGAAATTTGGCCTAGTGTATAACTAAATCAACCTCCAGAACTCTTTTGGCCCGAAATTGTCTTCAGTCTTCTCCATAGTTTTTCCACATGTTCCTTCTTTTCTAATTAAACTGATTTTTTGTTTTGTTTAGGTTTAGGGAGATGGTTTCCATTTCACAATTTTTGGAGATTTGTTTTATTCCATATGCCTTATACATAATTAATGTTCTTTATATTTTAAAAAGTACTTAATAACAAATTTACTGATGAATGCATGCACTATTACATGTACATGGTAAAAAACTTCAAGACAAAAATATTTACATTGAAAGTAAGCTTCTCTCCCATATGAATTCCCTTCCCCCAAAACAGTAAACAGTTTTGTGTTTTTTGTCTCTTTGCAGACATTTTCTATGCATGTGCTTAACATTTTTTATATATGTGGAAGCATATTACACTCATTTATTCCATTTATCACTGTATTATGGTGATCTTTCCATATTAGGACATATAGATCTGGTTCATTCTTTTCAAAATGTTAAAGGTTACAGAGTATTCATTCTGTGTAGCATTTATGTATGCCACCTAATTTATTGGCAGTAACCAGTTCCAAACTGATAGAGATTTAGGTTTTTAGTCGTTTATAATTTATAAAAACTGAAAATAGTATCATCTTAGTAAACATCTTTGTGCATTTTGTGCATATATTTTGGCCACATAGTATATCTACTGGATACATTCTCAGGAGTAGGAATGCTAGATTGAAGGACATGTCTTATTTTTAATTGAAATAGTTGATTTACAATATTATATGTTTCAGGTATATAGTGATTCAATACTTTTATAGATGGTACTCCATTTAAAATTATTATAAAATAATCGCTGTATTTCCTTGTGCTGTATAATATATCCTTGTTGCTTATTTATTTTATACAAAATATTTTGTATCTCTTAATCCTCTATCCCATCGTGACCTTCCCGCCTTCTCTTCCCAGTGGTAACCACTAATTTGTTCTGTCCTTATAAAATTTTGATTGATATTATTTAGTTGTCCTCCAGAGATACCTACTAAATTCTACTCCCATCGCTAAGGAGAATTTCTGCATTTAAATTTCAACAGATGGCATGCACGATAAATACAAAATATAGATCCTTTATTAAATTAAGGTGACCTGAATAATTGCAGTATTGTAACAGTACTCTCCTATTTTCCACTGCCAGATATCTGTATATCACTGGTACAGTAATGGCTATAATTCCAGCTGTAATCATGAATCCAATCTATATCTTTTTTCCTTATCCAGAGTTTATTCTTAACTCTGTCTTAGAGAAGTAAGTAAGGATTACTGTTAAGTGTTTTTATTGGCATAGGAAGTTAAGTGTAAAAAGCAAAAATATTACATTTTTTGGATTACATGTCAAAGAGAAAATGTACATGGTCAAAAAACTGGCTGTTGTGTTTGACATCTTACAATTCTTATGATTTTTGTTTTCAGGAAAAACTATTTTAAAAATTGTCTATTATATATGAAAGTCTAAGTAACTCTCAGAGAATTAACAAGTAGGAGTTTCAAACTAAAAAGTAGAACTCTTTTGAGTTTAAAGTACAGGTAGAACAATAGTTAACTGAATGGAAAGTAAAAAGTAATAGACTTTGCTTTGAATGTACCTTTTGGCCTAGTCATTCTTTCTCAAATAGAAATTGAGAGGCACTGCATGTACTCTAGAGAGAGTTTTTAAAAGAAAAACATGAATTGATTTAATCTGATCTTACAACTAAAAACCTAGTTTTAATTTGTGAATGTGTCCTATATAGCATTTTTCTGTAATTTTACACATGTATTTCCTCAGAGCCTTAGTGAAACATACTACTTTCAGTTTGTCTCAAAAAAATGCTTAAAACCATGGTATTTATTTCCTTTTATAGATACAAAATCTTACCCTAATCAGTGTGGAATTACATGCTCGAACTAGACGAGACTTAGAACCAGATCCTGAATTTGACCCAATCTGTGCTCTGTTCTACTGCATCTCATCTGACACTCCACTACCGGATACAGACAAAACAGAACTCACAGGTGTAATAGTGATTGATAAAGACAAGACAGTGTCTAGTCAAGGTATTGATCATTTTTATTAATTTTATACCTACATACCCTAGGAAGTATGTAGGCTTCCCTGGTGTCTCAGACGGTAAAGCATCTGCCTGCAGTGCAGGAGGTCTGGGTTTGATCCCTGGATTGGGAAGATCCCCTGGAGAAGGAAATGCCTAGGCACTCTGGTATTCTTGCCTGGAGAATTCCGTGGACCAGGGAGCCTGGCAGACTACAGTCCAGGGGGTCCCAAAAAGTTGGATACGACTGAGGGACTAACACTTTCACTTTCACCGGAGGAAGAACCTTGTGTTGGGGCAGTTTCTTTGCTCAGGGTCTAAACCAAACAAGCATAAAGAACTCCTCTCTACCTCATGGTTAGGAACTTCCTCAAATAGTACTATTTTGTTGATTATGCATCTGTGAGTTTCCTACCATGCACATCTTATAGTCTTATTGTGTCAGATTAAAATAACTAATTCCCTGGTGTTAAACAGAACTTTAAATACTAGGATACATTCACCTTGGCTTTGATGTATATTGTTTTAGCTATTGCTGTATTCAGTTTGCCATTGTTATATTAGGATGCGTGCACCTATGTTCATGAAGAATTCTGGCATTTAATTTTCATTTCTTATATTGTGCTCATAAAACTTTGGTAATAAAGTTTTGCTAGCCTTAAAAAAAGAACTTCTCTCTAAATGTTTGCTGAGGTGGGAATAGGAGGTGTTGTATATAATTTGGTCTTAGATTCATTATTCTTGAATTACTGTTAGAAGTTAGAAGCAGTACAATATAAACAGCTTAATAAAATTTCCAATTAGCATATCTAATTTGATCTAAATATTATATAAAATACTAATTGTTACTGTTGAATTCAAATGATATTGTATCTATACGTTGGGTAGACAGTCCTCCTTATATATACATGCTGGTATTTTGTTGCTAATACAGAGTTTTTCTTTGCTTTAAGAAGTTAAGTTATGGACTTTCCTGGTGGTCCAGTGATTAAGACTCCACCCTTCCAGTGCAGGGAGTACAGGTTCAATCCCTGGTCAAGGAACTAAGATCCCACATGCCATGCAGTGTGGCCAAAAATTTTTTAAAAAAATTTTTAACTTACTACTGTAAGTTAATGGCTTGCAAACTACTTAAAGTATATTCCAATTTTGTTGATATTTCTCCATAAATACATTAAGTTCAGAGGTTTTTCATATAGGATACCACATAAGGCATTTTATAAAATACCAAGTGTTCTTTGGCAGTTTTAAATAGTAATATCTGAATTCAGTCAATTGAGGAGGAAGGTTTAACGGAACAAAACTGTTCAGGAATTTGCAGTTTAATCAATGATGTGCTTGAGCCGGCTTGTACCAGCTCATGAGCCAGTTGCTAAATTTTCATGAATTTTTTGAAGTAGTTGATGTCACATTGGTAATTTGAATTTAGCCATGGTCAGAATTTCTCATGTCTTAGAAATAGGCAAGCAGTACAAATCAGGGCTCCCCCTAACGCCCCCTCCATGGAGAGGTGCTTGTCAACGTTTTCCAGCATACCACTAATTAAAATATTTTCTACTAAGCAAAGCTCTTCCTATAAAAAGAGATAAAGTAATAAAATTTCTTTTTGGGTGACATGTTATCTAGGGAATTTTGTGAATATAGACTTTTAGTAAAATAGCTGAAAACATAAAATTTGAATTTTCAGTTGCATATTGTGCTAGAAAGAAAACCTTTAAGAAAATTTTCAGGAAACAATTATGTGTTTACTTTGGGGAAGCTGTCTTATTTTAAAATATTCTAGTTGTATAATTTTACTCAAAAGTAAGATAATATTACTTAACACAATTATATATAATAAACATTTTGTTTATTTCTTAGATATCAGATATCAGACCCCATTACTTATTAGATCTGGAATCACAGGACTACAAGTTACCTATGCTGCTGATGAGAAGACACTTTTTCAAGAAATTGCAAATATAATAAAGAGGTATTGTTTTTATTTTATGATTTTTCCAGTCCTTTTGTGCTATTGCTGAGTAATGTAGGTGAAGGTAAAAAAGAGAAAGTGAGTCACTTCCTGTGGCCCTTGAAAGAAAAGTTATTCTAGAAAGGATTTTGCTCTCATCTCCAATCACCATCATCATTTCCATCAGATTAGGGATAAAAAAAAGAATATTCTATTCTCAAGACTGAGGGGCCAGTGAAAGACAAATACTAGCTTAGCTTCTAGCTTTTTCCAGTTAGATTTTAGCATTTTTCTGTGGTGATGAAATAATAACTATAAAGTTAAATTGTATCATTGATTAAATAGGGTTCTACTCTAGGAACCACCATTTCAATACCTTTTTACTTTTTTTTTTTTTTTTTAAGAAAATGTTTTCTGAGTTCTAAACAAATCTGTATTTCCAAAATTTTGGATTATAATCTGTTCATAAATCTAGGACTATCTGGTACATACCCTTTTGTGTACATAATTTCTTAAAAATCTCTTTTGACCATTTGATGTTGGCTTTGATGCTTGATAGTAGAATCTTGTCAAAATGTATGAAAACAATGTTTTACCAAAGCTGTTTTAATTTAAAAATAAAACAATTAAGTGAATCTCTTTTGCATGTTCTCAAGAGTATAACTCTTAGTAGCGATGTGTTTCACTTTTCTAGAAACTTAAAACTTCTGCCTGTTGCTAGGTTTAGGTTTTTAAATGCCTAAAAGCAGGCTGGAAAATAACTCTTTGGATTCTGATGTATGGATAAAAGCTGTCCTTGAGCACGTTGTTAAACCCAACCCTTTCTGTTTTGCTTTGGACAACTTTTTCCTGTAAAAGTGAGATGATATACTGTATTAAAGATCAGTGATGATATTTTACTGACTCAACATCTGATTGAATCCCAAATGGGTTAACACAATCTATTTTGAAAATTAGAACCTAGAAGGGTATGATGAGGTGGGAGGGAGGTTCAAGAGATATGGGACATATGTATACTACTACTACTAAGTCACTTCAGTCATGTCTGACTCTGTGCAACCCCAGAGACGGCAGCCCACAAGGCTCCCCCGTCCCTGGGACTCTCCAGGCAAGAACACTGGAGTGGGTTGCCATTTCCTTCTCCAATGCATGAAAGTGAAGTCGCTCAGTCATGTCCGACTTGTAGCGACCCCATGGACTGCAGCCTACCAGGCTCCTCCGTCCATGGGATTTTCCAGGCAAGAGTACTGGAGTGGGGTGCCATTGCCTTCTCCGTATGTATACGTATGGCTGATTCATGTTGATGTATGGCAGAAACTAACACAATATTGTAAACCAATTACCCTTCAATTAAAAAGAATCTTTTAAGAAAGAAAATTAGAACACCAGAAAACATTTTCAAAGAAACAAAATTAGATGTCAGAGCATCAAAAAAAGAAAAAATGATATGCTACTCCCCACCACTCTAGGGAGGAAAAAAGAGGAATGTATTTTTACTATTTATAGCACTGGCGACTGGATGGATTCCCATCCACTTGAGTCTTACCATTGTCAGTCCTATCTTTTATCTTCTCACACAGCTTGTCAACATGTCAGGTACTTTCAGAGCTCATACTGCAAGCAGCTTAGGAAAAGGAACATGTAAGAGTTTTAGTCAAATACCATTTTGTGGGCCAATGCATATCTAGTAGTGTCCCTGGGCTTTGTAGACTTGTGTTCTCCTTGTTAGGTATATTCCTAGCAATAGGAGTACCTGCCAACATTGAGAATCTTGTCAGTTATTTGCAAGTGTAGTAACTTTCTTAAATGTCCATAACGTGAATTATACTAGTTGTTAAGAAAAGTGCAGTAAAGAAAACAAAATTAACTGCTGGTTCTTACTCTACATCACATGGCTACTAGGAAGAGAAGAAGAATTAAATATTAGCATTTCAATTCTGTAATGTTGTTTATGTATTACTCCAAACAACTCCCTTAAAGGTTATTTCCTTCTTAAACCTCATTTGTTGAGTACCTACTTAACACAGGCTTTGCTAAGAGCATAGGCTTGGGAGTCAGCCATCTCTGTCTTTTTGTCTTTGTCTTGAACAAGTTGCTTATCTCTCTAAACTTTAATTTCCTCATCTGTAAAATGGGTAATAGGTATTAGAATTAAGTGTGATAAAGCACATAAAACTCTTAGCCTGGTCAGTACTTAAGTATCAACTCTGTAAAATACAGTGCTAGGTGCTGAATATAAAACTGAATTAAATACAGATGCATAGTCTCAAAGAGGTTTATCGTCTTTATTTTTTCATTTACTTCCTCAGGTGGCAAACATGTAAAGTCATGTAAAGTGCTATTAAACAAGTAAAACCAGATCCACTATATTCTTGTCAAAGACATTTTTTACCTTTCTCTATTTCCTTGAACTATTACTTATACATTTCCCTAGCCTCCCTAACTTAAACAGTTTAAGTTTTGAGCCCTACCTTTTTCTTTTCCCTAGTCCATGCATTAGTCCCTCCTATCCATTTAACCTCAGAATTCGTTTTCAAGATGATTCCTTCTCCTCTCCCGATGCTCGCTGCCACTCCCCAAGTTAGAGCTCTTCCACCTCTCATCTGTACAGGTCTTAGTGTTATCTGCAATATAAATTGTGCAGCAACTTTTTTCTGCCTAAGCAAATAAAATCGTTTTCATGTTTCTGGTGCTCCCTCTCCACAATTTTGTTCTTTACTACTAATTGCATTTACTCAACCTTGTTCTTTCTGTAACTTTCAGAAACCTGGTAGAGTGAATAAAATTTACAAAAATTAAAGAACAAGTTACCAAGATTTTGTTACTGTCACCAAATGTTTTCACAGAAGAAATATGGAATCCTTGGAACTTTGAACTTGAAACAGATAGCTTATCAGCTTTGAGAGTCTTGTAAGACCGAACAACCTCTGGGTCAAAACATATATACATGATAGATCTGAAAATGTTGAAATGACACAGGTTTTCTAAAAGAACCAAATCTTTAATAAATCTATTAAGAGAAGCATTAAGGGTAACTTTTTGTTTTTTTCAGCAGTCATCTCTGAGCAGTAGTAGTTTACAAGAGACACTTGTTAACTGAGAAAAAATTTTCATAGCTATTAAAAAATAAGTGTATTGAATCAATCTATTAACCATTTACCACAACAGAGCAAGTTGCTGATTGGAAAGATAATTCTTACAATAATAAGATGTTACATGAGTCAAAGAAATTCAGATGAAGAAATTGGAAGAACTGTGTAACAGTTATAACAGAAGAGCTCTGTAATAATTTGGCATCCTCTTCATGCTTAGAAATGTATATGATAGGTACTCCAGCAACCTTCCAAAGTCTTCTCTTAAGTTCAGAATGCTTGTCGTTGTTTAGTTGCTAAGTCATGTCTGACTGTTTGTAACCCCATGGACTGCAGCATGCCAGCCTTCTCTGTCCTTCATTGTCTCCCAGAGTTTGCTCAGATTCATGTCCAATGAGTCTGTGATGCAGTCTAACCATCTCATCCTCTGCCATCCCCTTCTGCTATTGCCTTCAGTCTTTCCCAGCATCAGGGTTTTTTCTAGTGAGTTGGCTCTTGACAAAGTATTGGAGCTTCAGCAACAGCCCTTACAGTGAATGTTCAGGGTTGATGTCCTTTAGGATTGATTGGTTTGATCTCCAATGGTATGAAAATGAATGTTCAGAGTTAACTGTGACCAAATTGCAATGCCTGTTCTAAATGAGAAGTATTAAAGCTATCAGCTTCGGGTTCTTTTGTGTGTGTATCCTTCACATCTCCTATCCTTGATGATCTTTAGAGACGCTTGACACTTCTGCCCAAGTTTTTCAAGTTTAGACATTACATAGTTTTACAGGGAGATGCACTCATCATACAGCTAGTTCATCTTTGCTCTGAGAAGACGTTGACATTAATGGAAGAGTTGATGAAGTTGCTATCAACAAAAAGATGTGTTAAGATACTGGATACTATTTTAGAAGACTAATGAGCAGGAATGGTTTTGGGAGACTCTTTTTTTAAGGCTCTAGGACCTTTCTGGACTTCCTTTTAAAGAATCAGTTCAGTTCAGTTGTTCAATTGTGTCCGATTCTTTGCAACCCCATGAATTGCAGCACGCCAGGCCTCTCTGTCCATCACCAGCTCCTGGAGTTCCCTCAAACTCATGTCCATCGAGTCGGTAATGCCGTCCAGCCATCTCATCCTCTGTCGTCCCCTTCTCCTCCTGCCCCCAATCCCTCCCAGCATCAGAGTCTTTTCCAATGAGTTAACTCTTCGCATGAGGTAGCCAAAGTGTTGGAGTTTCAGTTTTAGCATCAGTCAGTCTACACTTAACCTCTGATCTCTGAGCCTAAGTCTTAGCCACATTGTTGCATAAGCCTTTGCTTTCTTTAGCTTCTCCACACTTACGTTGTAATCCTGCTCTTTGTTCCAGAATTACCAGCCACATTGCACTTTCTACCAAGAAAACACTTTTATAGGTTGGGGAAAAGGTCCATTTGGCTGTTGTATTAGATTAATAAGTTTTATTAAGTTAAGTGGTTTTCTTAGAAATTTCTTGTCCTTTTTATATAGAGGAAAGCATATATGTTATCTTTTTCTCCTAATAAGTTTGAAGGCTACTTTGTAAGTCTGTAGTGTAATAATGGATCAAAAGCAGATCACCAGATATTGAAATTTACATTAGGGAATGTATTTTATAGGGCCCTTAATGAATAGGAAAAATGAAAAGAATATTATTGCAGAGGTTCAAACCTAGTTCTTTTGACATCAGCCACTAAATCCTTCAGGATTAAAAATAAGGACATATATGTGATACTCTTATTTTTGTTGTCAAAGTACAAACTAAGGTAATTAAATACCCTTTTAAAGAAAATGGCTGTGGAAGAATGACAGAATATTAGAAAATGGTTCAAGTGTTAAGTGATATAATCTGGCAGGTTGGTCATTCCATAATTCAGAATGACTTTGAAGGCAGTTATGTGAAACCCAACTTTACAAATTTTTGTTATCTTTTACTCTGCTTTTTGGCTTTTATAAATACTAATACAACAATCAGGGGCTTCCCTGATAGCTCAGCTGGTAAAGAATCTGCCTGCAATGCAGGAGACCCCAGTTTGATACCTGTGTTGGAAAGTTCCCCTGGAGAAAGGATATGCTGCCCACTCCAGTATTCTTGGGCTTCGCTGGTGGCTCAGACAATAAAGAATCCGCCTGCAATTCAGGAGACCTGGGTCCAATCCCTGGGTTGGGAAGATCCCCTGGAGGATGGCATGACAACCCACTTCAGTATTCTTGCCTGGAGAATCCCCATGGACAGAGGAGCCTAGCGGGCTACAGTCCATGGGGTTGCGAAGAGTCAGACATGACTGAATGACTAAGCACAGCACAGTACAACAATCAAAGTAATTTAGGAACTCTGATCTGATAGCAGCATTGCAGTATTTGTTGCTCAGAAGTTTTTGTTTTCCACTTAAGACTATAGTCAGTTCTTGTCTTGCCCACACAGGTTTCCTATGAAAGTAAATCTTCCTGCTATTTTCTTGTGTTCTATAATCGAACTTTTTTTTATGGTGGTCATGTGAAAGTCCTCAGAAGTACAAAATGGCTCCTTCTGAGTTAGATGCAGATTGTCACTTTACCAGTGCAACCGTGTGACCACAGCGAGCACATTTTTTGCCTAGTTTTTGCTGTTTAGCTTCCCCACATTAATCTTATCCCTATTAATATTTCATTCTCCCATTAAACTAAGTCACCTTTCTCTTAAGTTTAGAGGCAAACTTGTCATTGTTGAGGCCTTTCTTTATGTGAGGACAAAGTCTTTACTAAAATTGGAGGGAAAGGAAGAAGTTTCCATTTCTTTCTCAGTATTACAACTGTTTAAGGACAGTAGAGCATAGAGGGGTAGAAAGTGACAACAGAATGACCTGGGAGATCATTTTCAAAATAGTATCCACACATGCCCTCATACTTCACCCCACCCCTGCCCACATTATATCTCAATTTTACCCTCATTCATGCATTTAACTGGTAATGCTTGCCTCCCACCCCAATTTTTAGCAGCCTCTTTCTCAAGTCATATCAAGTAAACACCTAATCTAAGTAGAAACTACTTTTGCTTTACAAAAGTAGCTTCAAACTTAGAACTCTAAATGCCCCATTCCTTCCTATATAGAAATTCTATAGGTAAACACTATATCACCCTTTCCCTGAGAAATATAATATTTCCTGAGAAATACAATAAAAAATAGATTTTTAATTTTGTAGTTTGTTTAATGAAGAAGCAGTCCTTCTGGTTAAAGGTTTAATTTTCTCATTTCTTCTTCAGGTATGATCCTGATATTCTTATAGGATATGAGATTCAGATGCATTCCTGGGGTTACCTCTTACAGAGGGCGGCTGCACTCAGTGTTGACTTATGCCAGATGATCTCTCGGGTGCCAGGTAGGACACTGTGAATGTTTGTTTGTTCAGCTACAGAGCAAATTATGGACAAATAAAGACAAGAGTATTGCTCTAGCCTAATTTTTAATACTAAATTGTGTAAGTTCTAGATACTATCATAACTCCACTATATAAAAATTTAAAAATCAAGAGAAGTGAAAGAAAAATACTGTAATCACTGCTATAGATACCGTTAGTATACCTGTTGTTTATTTTCCTTTCAGTCATTTTTCATATACATACGTAGGTCTTTTGGGCTTCCCTACTGGCTCAGTGATAAAGAATCTGCGTGCCAGTGCAGGCAACATGGGTTTGATTCCTGGGTTAGGAAGATCTCCTGGAGAAGGAAATGGCACCTTGCTCCGGTATTCTTTTCCTGGGAAATCCCATGGACAGGGAAGCCTGGCGGGTACAGTTCATGGGGTCACGAAAGAGTGGGACACAACTAGTGACTAAAAAACAAACAAAAGAATACAGATCTTTATTTTTTATGTAATTTTAATCATACATATATCCCATTTTTACATTATTTTAACAAAAGTATTTTTCTGCTTTATGAGATAGTCTTTATAATCATTATGAAGTACAAAACATTTCTTTGACTTGGCATACCATAATTTTATTTGTCTGTTTCTATGTTTTATCTATTTGGTGAGGGAGGAGGAGATGGTAGAGAAATACTAACTTGTTTTTTTGGGGGGGGGGGTATCAGGCTAAAAAATTACATGAATTTTGAAGTCTGTTCCTCAAAAGTGTTATTCTAATTGAAGAGGGAGACAATAATAACATTCATACCAAAATTCGTTTTTTTAAAGCATTTTTAAAATTATGTTTTCTTTATAGTTACCAAATTTTTAATAACTTTGTTTTAAAGGCCCCCTCCCCCCCCAACACACACACAAGTCTGACTAGGACAAAGTAGCATATAGTTCCAGAGGCTTAAAGGTCAAATAGAAGATTAGTAAAACCAATCAAGATACCTCCTGAAAGGGGTTATGAAGTCAACAAAATATCCAAAGTGTTGGTAAACAGAAAGAGAAGGGTTGAAGCCAGAAGATTCAAGGACAGCAAATATTTTGAGCTTTGCAAAATCTTAGGATAAAAAGATAGCTGCTTTTAGCTTTTCATGGAATTAATTTTTTGTAGCTTCTGTGTCCCTTGAGCGAGGAATAGTGATACATTTCAGTTTTTACATCATTTCATTGGGGATAGGGTTCTGAACATTGAGAATAGGTAGCATGAGTGTTCAGTGCACTTTCTAGTTGATTAATTTGTAACAAGGTATATGACTTCAGAATAATGAAATGAAACTTCCTGTCCTTTTAGAACATTCCTGAAACCACTTATGAAGTGGCATGAAACGGTAGAAAGGGCATGATTTAAGGAAGCCTAGTAAAGAGCACTAGTGGTAAACAGTTCATTCTGCAGAAAGATGACCTGGGTTCGAGCCCTGGCCAACAGGATTTGGATGTCCAACAGGATAGATTACTTAACCTATCGATACTTCAGTTTGTTCATCTGTAAAATGGGGATGTAATGGAACTTATCTCATAGGGTGATTGTAAAATACTGAGAACAGAGCCTGAGAATGTAATAAACATTATGTAGGTGTTAAGCTGAAACCTTTTTTTAAATTGATTTATAATATAGTGTTAGTTTCATGCAGTAGAGCACAGGAAATTGTACCCATTATCTTGTAATAAACTATAATGGAATATAATCTGCAAACATGCTAAATCACTATGCTATACATTTGAACAAATCTTTTAAGCATTATGTCTCTAAAATAAAGAAGAGTGGTAGGTGTGTCTACATTGTCTTTATAATCAACTAACCCAGGTTTAGAATACTAGTTTTTGTTACTACATGACCTGGGGCAAGATAAAACATTTCTGAGTAGAAAGTACAATTTTTATTTTGCACTATAGTACAAACATAATAAAGTAGCTGTATTAAAATAAAGTTCTTGGACTCAACAGACATTCAAATACCATTGTTTAGTTCAGTTGTATCTGACTCTCTGCGACCCCATGGACTTGCAGCACTCCAGGCTTCCTTGTCCTTCACTATCTCCTGGAGTTTGCTCAAACTGATGTCATTGAGTTGATGAATATACTTGTTATTCCAGAGCCTCTAATCAACAACATTCATTTATACCCAGTGTTATATACTGGAAACACATTTTGATTTCTATTCTAGATATAATTATCACTTAGAAAAACTAAACTCAGAAGTCTATATGCTATAAGAGGTACTCTTCAACTAGTTCTTTATATATAGTTAATAGAATTTCATCCTCAATACGAACATCATTAATTAACGTCAACAAATTTTCAGAGAATTGTTTAGGTTAAAAATTCTACCATTTTTTTTTTGCAAGAGATGACAAGTTTCATAATAAATGTTTTTCATCCAAACACCAAAGAATGATGTGATATTAGGTATTCATAAAAATAGCATGTAATTATCATATTTAAAGAGAAAAGGATTTATTTTAAAAATACATATGTATATATATATGTTTTATTGTTAAAAATATGTACAGTTTTCAGATACATTTATTTCACAAAATTCTTTCATAACTTAGAGGACAGAAAAACCTATCAAAATAATGATTATTCTCTTAAGTCTAATACAGAATAGACTGTGAATTACATTTAATCCTTAATCTTCATCTTCATTTTTATTATTCTCATTTTCTTACGGTTCGCTTGGAAATTTGATTTCTGTGAGTCCTGACGCAGTCTGTATTTATTTCTATAGATGACAAAACTGAGAATAGATTTGCAGCCGAAAGAGATGAGTATGGATCAGATGTAATGAGTGAGATAAATATTGTTGGCCGAATTACACTAAATCTTTGGAGAATCATGAGAAATGAGGTAAGGTACTTTATCTGAAATTTGGTTTGGAAGTAAGAGATTAGATCAGTGTAATGATTTAATCATTATAGAACATTAGTATAGCTTCCTATGTAGTATATGCTTCCTTGTGAATTACTTTTATTATACTTAAGTGTTTCAAAAACAAAAACTACTTTCTAAAATGCAAAGCTATAAAAGTACTTAACTTCATTATTGATGATTTTTACCCTGTTTCTGTCTAAGCACAAATAGCATTGGCTATGTAAGTCTATAGCTGTCATAAAATGTTATCTTGTATGTATGGAATGTTGTATAATTTTGTCACTTTTTGCTCTGAAATCCTTTTTTCACAAGGCCAGATAAATTCAACTTGGCCTTCTTAATTTATTACAGTAAGAAAAATTTAGTGTAGACGTGGGAAAGAACTTTTTGAAATTAGGATATTTAAAACCTAGCTGAATTAGAAAGGGACTTCCCTCGTGGCTCAGTGGTAAAGAATCCATTTGCCAATGCAAGAGACATGGGTTTGATCTCTGGGTCAGGGAAAATCCCCTGGAGAAGGAAATAGCAACCCACTTTAGTATTCTTTCCTGGGAAATCCCATGGGCAGAGGAGCCTATCTGGCTAGTCCATGGGGTCACAAAAGATTTGGACACAACTTAGCAACTCAACAAGAAATACTAGAAAGACAGTACTTGGAAATAGTTAATAGCACATTCCAGTTGGGTCTTTGGAGACCCAGATAAGGAGTTTTGGTAATATGAAACTATCTTACTAATATGCAATCACACTCACCAAAAATGTAAGAAAAAAGATATGTACAATAAATTGGTCTATTCTCAGATTTTGGACTTAAAATATCAGATAAAATGTTTATATTTTAAAGAGGATTCTGTTCTTCAACTACTTCCTTTTGAAACTACATTCTATTTCTAATGTACACTTATTATTTGTTGTGATCTTTTCAGGCTCTTCTAGGTTTATATAAAAATTTGAATTTCCAGGCATGTTCTCTGCAATTCTTTTGGGACCTATCACACAGTAATTCTTCCAGATAAGGAAATACACTCTTAATATCAAATTTAGGTATTCTTGTTTTTAAAAATAATTTTATTTATTCATTCATTTATTTATGGCTGTGCTGGGTCTTTGCTGCTCGAGCTTTTCTCTAGTTGCTGTGAGTGAGGGCTACTCTCTAGGTGAGGTGGGAGGGCTTCTCATTATGGTCTCGTTGCAGAGCATGGGCTCTAGGGCACAAAGCCGTCAGTAGCTGTGGTATGTGGGCTCAATAGTTGCGGTTCCCAGGCTCTTAAGCACAGGCTCAGTAGTTGTGGCACGTAGGCTTACTTGCTCTGTAGCATATGGGATCTTCCCGGACCAGGGATGGAACTTGTGTCTCCTGCATTAGCAGGCAGATTTTTTTTTTTTTTTACCACTGAGCCAGCAGCAAAGCCTTCCCATTTTTATTCTCTCTCTGCCCCATAGACCTGAAGTTATGCTCACATTTTATCTAATTTGAAAATGTACCATATATTTATCTACTTGAGGATAATTTTATCCTGTTGTTTCTTCTTAAAATATTGTCAGTACAATAATCAATGCCCCAGTGATTTCAAAAATACAGTTGACCCTCAAACAACATAGCTTTGAACTAAACAGATCCACTTATTGGCGAATTTTTTTTCCCCAATAAATACATACTGCAGTATTATACAGTCTACAGATTGGTTGAATCTGCAATGCAGATATGCAGACATGAAGAGCTAACTGTAAAGTTATAAACAGGTTTTTCAACTGCATGAGGGTCAGTGCCCCTAACCCCTGTATTGTTCAAGGGTCAACTGCAATTCCTAGTGACACAGCACAGGATATGAAAGGTACAGAGATTATGATGTATTTGTTTCATATATTCTATTATATATTTCAAACTTTAGTCTCTGATATTGCCTGGAATGAACACATAAGTGTATAAACACAAAATTAAATCATCGAGTCTTAGTTTTAGGGGTCTTTTCATTCCTGAAGATCCAAAAGGCAGCTCTAACAATTATCAGTTACTAGCTTAAAAAATCCGGAGAAGGCAATGGCACCCCACTCCAGTACTCTTGCTTGGAAAATCCCATGGACCGAGGAGCCTGGTAGGCTGCAATCCATGGGGTCGCTAAGAGTCGGACACGACTGAGCGACTTCACTTTCACTTTTCACCTTCATGCATTGGAGAAGGAAATGGCAACCCACTCCAGTGTTCTTGCCTGGAGAATCCCAGGGACGGGGGAGCCTGGTGGGCTGCTGTCTGTGGGGTCGCACAGAGTCAGACACGACTGAAGTGACTTAGCATAGCATAGCGTAGCTTAAAAAATTGCAGTTTAAAGAGTAAGTATTTTTTTCAAAGTTCAGGGCTTTTTTTAGTCCTTACGGAAGATTCAAGGTCAAGGGCTTTCTCTAACTCTAGGCTGAATATGTAACATCTCTGCTCTTTTTTTGTATCTGTGAGGAACAACTGTGAGAAAGTTATGAGTAGGGTAATTTATCCTGGTCTCCCCGAACTTTGCTAGATGAGCCAAATTAGATTATCACTTTTTTCTAACCCAAAGTACTCCTGGCAATTTGGAAATTTCCATGAAATTCTGAGTACACTTGTGGGAAGTATTGTCTTGTATCTCAGGTTGTACAGAACTTTAAGGGTTATGATTTTGGCCCTAAGAATTTCTTTATAATTATTAGAGGCCCTTAGACTATTTTTTATGGATTTAAACAGTTCCAGAAGCTCCTTTTTATCTTTATTTCTTTGTGTCTCCCTATGGCACTCAGCTATTTCTAACTCTATTATTGTTTTCTTTAGTCTTTATATTTGTTTTTAATATATTCTTTATTAAAAATAATTTATATTTTCTATTTTAAAAAAACAGAAGAGTTTGTAAAGTGAAAGTGAAACCCCCTTGTTCTTTCTAGGACACCTCAACAACAGTTGCACCACCCAGATACAATTTACAGCTGAATGGATATCTTTTTTTTAAATGTTACTTTGGATTTAAAATTTATTTTATTTTTTTAATATACTATTAATAGTTTTCACTGTCCTACGTAACTTTAACATGGAATTACTGTTATTCCCTCTAGACTCCGAATCCTCAGTAACAAAGTGCCTCTTAATAGTGCTCATGATATACTTGTTGACTGAGTGAATGAAAGAATAAATGACTCTTCCCCCAAAGGATTTTATTTAGAGGACTTCCAGATATCAACTTAATCCAGGCTTTTCAAGAATTTGCAAAGTAGGTTGGAAATAGATCAGTTTCAACAAATATTGAACTGATTCAGTTCAACAGCTATTACAGAACGCCATCTCTAGTGCACAGATCTGGGCAGATCTGTTTTAGATTTAGATCAAGTTAAGTTTTATATTAAGATTAAGGGTATAGCTGTTTCCTCTATTTTAGCAGGCAAGAAGGCAGACTATCATGGCAGATGTTGTTAGGTGGGTAGATGTGAGGGTGACAATTTGTGTAAGCTCTCATCTTGTTGCTTCAGTTTTCTTTTTTCTAATAATTTTTAAATTTTTATTTATTATTGGCTGTGCTGGGTCTTTGTTGCTGCTTGAGCTTTCCTCTAGTTGCAGCGAGCGGGGGTTACTCTTGATTGTGGCATGCAGGTTTCTCGTGGTGGCGTCTCCTTGCAGAGCACAGGCTCAATAGTTGTGGCGCATGGAATTAGTTGCTCCACGACATGTGGGTTCTTCTCAGGTCAGGGATCAAACCCATGACCCCTTGCATTGGCAGGCAAATTCTTTACTACTGAGCCACAAGGGAAGCCCCTGCTTCAGTTTTCTCTCTGAAATAAGAAACACTGTTTTTAGCTGAGAGTGAGCAGTATGGAGGGGCTCTCTGGGTTTGAAGAGAGAAGTGTCATCTAGGGGAATTTGAGAATGGTTAATTAAGAAAATATAGAAGCTAGGCTACCCAATTGAGATTTGCATCAGGAAAGTAAAGTGATACCTGCCAACTGTTCAGATTCACAGATTCAAGTACAGAGTAACAGAGGTTTAGATTTCATCACAGCTTGCAGGCAAAGAATTATGTTTTTGCTAAAATTGAATTAATTACAAAGGAATCAAGAGGGGGCAGAGAACCAAATGTTAGTGTGAGGTTAGGATTATGATAATTGACTGTGAAATTGAGCTAGGTTAGGAGCAAAGAGGTCAAGGCACCAAGGGGAGTAAACCAGAAGGAGACAGTGTTAAGAGGATGGATTGCATGAAATTATGGAGAGGATACAATTACTGGTAATCACAGGTCTCAGAGTATGATCGTTGTGTTGGTTAAGGTAATACAGAGGCACTGATGTGATTTTATCTCAGAGACTTGTCTCCTGGTAGTTGTGTAGAAGGGGAGAAGACCAGAGGTAAGGAAACCAGTAAGAACATTATTGTAGTTCCTCAAATGAAAGTTGACAGTGATATCAGGATTCACAAAACAGTTTAGAGAGTATGCAAGAATTGGATGTACAAACAAATGAAGATGTGTCGAGAATGATTATCCGGGTTCTGACATAGATGGTTTAAGATCACGTTTAGATGGGAAACTGAAGATTAAGAATAATGAGCATGAGATATCAGTCATATATCCATGTAAATATACTCAACAGACATTTAAGTAGGAAAGTCCCAATTATGGGGTAGAGTCTGGATGAGAGGTACAGCCTTGGAAGTCACATTAGAGTGTGGATGAGCTCACTGAGAAGTAAATGGAGAGAGCCAGCAGGGTTGATGCAAGCACGTTTTTGTGAATGAAAACATTTTGAGAAACAGAGGAATCAGATGCTAAGGAGGAGTAGTCAGATAAAAAGTTCTCTGGGCACATAGAGCATGTTTGAAATGAGTGTCGGGGTGGGCAGTGATGTGTATGTATACACATATCTCCCATATATATGGTTTTGATAGACCATCTGTCACTGACCCTACAGGCATATAAGAGCCAAATGAGACATAAATGATATATACATTTAGAGGAAAGACAGATCACTGTTGAGTCTTGGTGCAGAGTGAGAAGTGAGTGGGAAGGATGTACAGAGATGTTCCTGCTGTCAAAGAACACTATGGGAGATAGACTTGTCACCAATAACTGGTGTCTAGTAGGGTACAGAGTAAGCAGCTGTAATGAAAGAATACCACCTAGCAATGAAGAACGATGGAATATTGTCGCACTGAACAGCTATTGAATCTCAAAGGTAATTTTGACCAAAAGAAACCAGATAAATAATAGTACATGTTAAATGTTTCCATTTAAAGTATGGAAATATGAAGTTTTAAAATGAACAAGCCTAGACTATAACTTTGGTGAGTACTGAGTGGGAAAGGGCACAAGGCAGCCTTTCAGTGCCCTAGAAATTTCTTCATCTATGTGGTGGTTAAATGGATGTATGCATACATTACAATTCATGGGTTCACTATAAATTTGTGTTCAGTTTAGCTCAGTCGTGTCCGACTCTTTGTGACCCCATGGACTGCAGCACGCTAGGCCTCCCTTTCCATCACCAACTCCCGGAGTTCACCCAGACCCACGTCCATCGAGTCAGTGATGCCATCCAACCATCTCATCCTCTGTCATCCCCTTCTCCTCCCACCTTCAATCTTTCCCAGCATCAGGGTCTTTTCCAGTGAGTCAGCTCTTGGCATCAGGTGGCCAAATTATTGGAGTTTCAGCTTCAGCGTCAGTCCTTCCAGTGAATATTCTGGACTGATTTCCTTTAGGATGGACTGGTTGGATCTCCTTGCTGTCCAAGGGAAGACTCTTGAGAGTCTTCTCCAGTACCACAGTTAAAAAGCATCAATTCTTTGGCGCTCAGCTTTCTTTATAGTCCAACTCTCACATCCATACATGACTACTGGAAAAACCATAGCCTTGACTAGACAGACCTTTGTTGGCAAAGTAATGTCTCTGCTTTTTAATCTGCTGTCTAGGTTGGTCATAACTTTTCTTCCAAGGAGCAAACGTCTTTTAATTTCATGGCTTCAGTCACCATCTGCAATGGTTTTGGAGCCCAAAAAATAAAGTCTGTCACTCTTTGCATTGTTTCCCCATCTGTTTGCCATGAAGTGATGGGACCAGATGCTATGATCTTAGTTTTCTGAATGTTGAGCTTTAAACCAACTTTTTCACTCTCCTCTTTCACTTTCATCAAGAGGCTCTTTAGTTCTTCTTTGCTTTCTGGCTTAAGGGTGGTATCATCTGCATATCTGAGGTTGTTGATATTTCTCCTGGCAATCTTGATTACAGCTTATGCTTCATCCAGCCTGGCATTTCTGTATAAAGTTTATGTCAATCAGAACTTGTAATTGAAGACTTTGGGGAAGTGAGGAACAACTGAGAGAGTAAGGTGGTAGAATAATAGGGCCCAGGCACTTCCTCATTGTCTCCTTCCTCTTTGTCCCTTTCCTCTTTGTTTCCTGGCTCCCCTGCAGTGATTCTCTGATTGCCTCTCCCCATTCTGAAGAATTTGTTTCTGAAGTGACTAACCATTGTATATTGCACATTGACTCTATGAATGGAAAAGTGTAATCATACCTCTCATCAGCCGATTCCTTTATTAGTAAATAAATGGCCAAGGACTACAACACTTTCTTCCTTTATATTAGTTCTGGCTTTGATCTGTTGTACATAATACATTATTCCAATGTTTAACTCACTTAGATTGCCTTGTAAAACAAATAACAAACTCCTAATTCTTACTTTTAGATTCATATGTCAACTTGTGGAGTAAACCACACTAAAGATTAGAAACATTCCAAGTATCTTAATTTTAGACTTCATGTTTTCTTTTCTTTAATTTTACTTATAGCTGGGATTATAGCTGAGCATTTTTACACTTTTGTGACCCTAATAAGACCCAAAGTAGAGTCGGTGCTACAAGGTTATAATATTTTAGCCTTAATCCAATTTATGAAATAAACTATTTTATCTATTTTAATCTATTTGAAATAAAATCAACTCAGAACATAAGTCTCCCATCTGCCTCAGGTATTACAGACCAATTTCTAAAATTTTATTTAAGTGTAGTTTGAGGTCACAGAATCTCCCAGTTAATCCTTATAGATCAACTTATTACATAGGAGACTTCAAGTCTTCCCATAATGAAAGATCTGCCAGGTGATTTTTTCTGGAGAGATTTTTTGCTTGTTATAATGATGATGTATACTCTAGCAGAAGTATTGGTTTGGTCTGAAGTGCTGTACTCTGTATTAGGTAATCATGTAACTACCTGAGGTCAGATATTTGGTTCCATTTTCTATGAAACTAAATAGAAAAAAATTTTAAACTAAATTAAAATATTCATTAACATGTACAAGAGTCATTCAAGTATGGGGATTTGATAATGAGTTATTCATTTATTTTTGAGGGAAGTACTCCAGGGCAATACCAATTTTTTTAAAAATGGTAGTAATTTACTTCCAAGATAATGTGTTATTATCTGTTTTATACTGGTGACTTTATAATAAATAGGCTCATTCCAAAGTTTAAAAGTCTGTGTGTCCAGGTGTAAGTTACATACATACACTCCATGAAATATGCCACATTTTGGTGCTGTTTTTCTGGAGATTGATAGAAATTGTAGATAAAGTGAGACCAGTTTGGGTCACTGGACTGAGATGAGCTTAACATTCAGTCTCTGTTTTGTACTTGTTGGATTGTAGAGGTAGAAAAGAAAGTATTTGAAGATGGTTATATACAAATGTGAAGTGCTATTTGAACTGTTCCTCACAACCCCAATCTGCCCTAAGAATGGTGACTGCTGATTCCATAATTTTCATTTACAGTGAAATAACTGTCTTTGTCTAGATTGCTGTGTCTTGTAGGTATTTATGAGAGATCATCTAGCTAGAGGTATGTTTTTGTGAATTTGGACCCTTTTCTAGTATTCTTTTCCCAGTAACACAGTTTTCACTTACATATTTTGAAGATAAAGAAACATTTCTGCCATTTCTTTTTAATCTTTTGCTTTGGGGATGAAGTTAAGTGACCCTATAATGTCCATGTATTGGGTCTTAGTACTGATGTAATTCTTGTGAGCAGGATGAATGCCTGCCTTTAACTAGGTAACTTACATTCTTGAATCTGTGGGAGCATGTTAATCAGCCTGTCATCCAGGACCAGAAAGTAAGTATGGGAAGAACAAAAAATTAACTTGCTTGAAAATAATCTGTTTGTCAGTATTTTTATTGGCATAGATATAAACAGAAGTGATAAGAACTGGAATCTCTGAAGTAAGTATTATATGACCAAGTTGAATCTTACAGGTCTGATTATTTTTCCAATTAAATGTTAATTTAGTACAAACATTTCTGTCCAGTAGGCAGTGTCTACATAGTTTTAAATTAATTGTGATTAAACTGTAATACAGATTATTTTTACAAGTAGCTTTCATATCATATGAAAAGTTAGAACTAATATTTAGAATCTTTTAGAAACAAATTCGCATGTAAGTATGAGTGTTGTTATAATGGAGTTTTTCTTTTTTTTTTTTTCCTAGGTGGCTCTAAATAACTACACCTTTGAAAATGTGAGCTTTCATGTTCTTCATCAGCGTTTTCCCCTCTTTACTTTTCGAGTCTTATCAGATTGGTTTGATAACAAGACAGATCTATACAGGTAATGTTTATAATTCTAAAGAGGATAATATCTCTTTTTAAAAATCAATAGTGAAAGTGGAAGTCAGTCAGTTGTGTCCAACTCTTTGTGATCCCATGGACTATACAGTCCATGGAATTCTCTAGGTCAGAATACTGGAGTGGGTATCCTTTCTGTTCTCCAGGGGATCTTCCCAACCCAGGTCTCCTGCATTGCAGGTGGATTCTTTACCAGCTGAGCTACAAGGGAAGCCCAAGAATACTGGAGTGGGTAGCCTATCCCTTCTCCAGTGAATCTTCCTGACCCAGGAATTGAACCGGGGTCTCAGCTGCATTGCAGGCAGATTCTTTACTAACTGAACTATCAGGGAAGCCCTATTACTGGAGTATAATTTATATACAATAAAATGTACACATTTAAAGTATATTGTGCAGTGACTTTGAAAAATGTATACACCCTGTAATCACTAGCCCAGTCAAGATAAAGAACATTTCTAACACCCAGAAAATTCCCATATACAGCTGTCATTAATCTAACTATTCCTTAACCACCCACATAAGTACAAATTGAATTTCTATTACTATAGATTAGTTTTGCAGTTTTAGAACTTTGTATTATTAGAATTATTTACAGACTACCCTTCTGTGTCTGTCTTCTTTTAAGAAACTCAGCATGTTGAGATTCAACCATGTTACACAAACCAAAGTTTGTTCCTATTTATGTTACTAAATAATAATCATTTGTATGAGGATACCACAGTTTACCCAGTCACCTGTTGAGGGACAGTTGAGTTGTTTCTGGTCTGAGGCTATTGTGAATAAAACTGTATGCATACGTTTTCATTTCTCTAGGAATGAAATTTCCAGGTCACATGATTAGCATGTTTAATCTTTTAAGACACTGCTGAATTGTTTTCTTTGCAGTTCTTCTGGAACTGCAAATTTGCTGGAAACAAATTCTCTCAGCCTTTATTTATCTAAAAATGTCTTCATCTCCCCCTTATATTTGAATGATATTTTCACCAATTCTGGAGTTGAGAATTCTTTTTCTTTCACTGCTGTAAAGATTTTATTCCCTTTTCCTGTGGCGTCATTATTTCTGATGAGGAATCAATGGTCATTCTCCTTTTTCCAGTGTATGGAAAAGTCAGGCTTAATGAGTGGATGGCTGCTGCTGCTGTTACTCTGTGTAAGGCTCAGAGTGGAGACAGGGGGATTATTCACTTCCCAGGCCCAGAGTTAGTCTTTGAGAGTTCCTGTTCTCCTAGGCCTTGGGGATGAGGCTCCTTCAGCATTCCTGCTCGTCCCACAACGGTGATGGACCTCCGCTTTGCATCACTGCCAGGGCCGGATCCAAGTATGTTTCCTGACTCTCCCACAGAGGAAAATGGCTTACACTTCTACTCCTGCCTTTGCAGTGGTATTTCTTTGCCTGAAAGCTATGGTGGGAATGTTTCTTTCCCCTTTCCTAGTGGTAGACAACTGCTGCTTGTTACTTGGTACAAGGCACACAGTTGGAACAGGGGAGGTTTCCTGCCCTTCCCTCTAGTGCAGCTTTTACTGCCAGCCTTCTCCCAGCCATAGACATTTTTGGCATCTCTTCTTTTCCCAAAGAGAGTGAATCTCTGCATAAACCCTAAGGATTGGAGAGTTTCCTCCTGGCCCCAAAGCAGCTCAAGGTTTCATATGAGAGATGGGTTGGAGGAAGTTGCAAGGTTTCATTTCTCTGTGCCCTGCCCTAGTGTCTAGGGCTTCCAGTGATTCTAAATAGTCATGCTGGCTCATACATGACCTTTAAGAATTTAATAACATGTTAACTGGTTCCTTCTTACCTGCTTTTATGAGTTGCCTCTCCCTCCTCTTCTCTGCCAAAGATGAAATACGTTATGTGTCCTGTCTGTCCTTCAGTGGGTTTGAAACTATGAAATTTAGTTCACCTGATTCTTTTACAACCTTAACTTACTTTAGGCTTCAGTAAAACTTATGATTATGTATATTATCCAGGTTTTTATCATTGTTAAACTGGAGTTACATGCTTTTGCAGCTTTCTACATCTGAAGCAGAATTACATTTTCCGGGCTGTTTTCAAGTTTCTTTCTTTTTGCCTTTGTTTTCCATAATTTCAGTATGTATATTATACTAGCTGATAGTGTCCCACAGATCCTTGAGGCTCTGTACATTTTTCTTCATTTTTTTTCTTATGATCTGTCTTTAAGTTTACTAACTTTCTTCTGTTGTCACCAACCTGCTGTTAAGAACAACCAGTAAATTTTGTATTTCAGTTATTTTTAGTCCCGCATTCTCATTTGGTTTTTTCTTTTGATAGTTTCTGTATTCAGTGGATTTCCCTGTCCACTCATTAATACTGTATTTTTAACTTTTTGAATATCTTTTCTTTAGATTTTTGAACATACCTTGTAATAGTTTCTAAATTTAGCACCTGACCATCTCTGTATTAGTTTCTGTTGACTGCTTTTTAACTGTGGGTCATGTTTTTTTGTTTCTTTGCATGATTATGTAATGGATATTACTGATGTTCTGTTGTACAGATTCTGGTTTTTTATTATCCTCCTCTGAAGCATGTTTATTTTGTTCCAGCCAGCAACTGAGTTACTGGCTGATCACCTGAGCTTGTGCATACCTGCTTTTTATGCTTTGTTAAGATGAATCTCTGGAAGGCTGAAAGTGCTCTCTAAGTCCCTCCAGCTTGACAAGACTCAGTCTCCATATTCTGTCCCACAGGCCTGATGTTAGTGCTTGGTTTTAGGTTTGCTTGCGGTGGCCTTACTTTATGCCTTGCTCCCAAGACATAGTTTTTCTGAGGTCTCAGCTGGATGCTTTGGTTGTTCATAAGGGGTTCATGAAGTCTCTCCACTCTGGCATGGCCAGACCTTCAACTACAACACTGTCTTACAAGTTCTGTTCCAGACTCAGGTCCCCAACTGCTGCTCTCTAGTAAGCCTCTCCCTGCTCATTTTTCCGCGTAGCCCTGGGCCACTCACAAGAAACCCCCATCTGTACTACTAACTCCTAACTCCTTCCCTTTGCACAGATGCCCTTTTCCACAGATTGCAGATACAGCCTGCCTGAACTCTAAACTCTTGTCTCCTCAGCTTAGCAGTATAGCCACACTTTGCTCAGACCTAGCATACTGCACTGGGTTTAGGAAATTATCTCCAGACAACCTGAGGCTCATTTCATATGAGTTTCCCTTCTCTCAAGGAGCATCGTCCTGCACTGCCTATTGCTCACTGCCCAGAAACAATTACCCTGAATCTTTTATCCAAGAGAGCTAGTCTAGTACCAGTTACTCGTCTGTAATCTGAAATGAAAGTTTCCACCTCTGCTTTTCTTTAAAGGTAAAATGGATAGTTAATAAGCTTAGAAAATATATGTATAAAGAACATAGTCTTAAAATTAATGTATCTGATGTTAGAAATGAGTAGAGCTGCTTACTGAATTATAAGGCCATATGATGGTGAGGATAGGAAGATTGAGCCTTAAAAACAATCTTGCTATATTTGAAGTAACTGCTTTCTGAGCATGTCCACTTGTCCTCCAATCTCGTTCAAGGAATCTCAAGGAAGTGAAGTGAAATCACAGAAAATACTGAGCTTATGATCAAAGCCTTATAGAAATAGAAGCTTAGGGGAAGTTATATACCAGTAAATAAAATGAAACTTGATATTAAACTTAATATCTACATTAATAACTACATTCAGTGGTTTGTTTATAAACCCTAGAGTGTTCGAAATGCATATTGTGCTACATCTAATTAGGTGTTATATAGGATGGTAAGTATGTTTTTGCCAAGTAAAATCAAGAAAGTGGAATTAATATATTTTAAAGGAACTGACTGAATCCACATATATGTATTATCTTAGCTTTACATTTGGCTGTATGTATTACTGAAGAATTATATGAATGATCTAAAATAATACATATTAAAATGTGATATAGTTTTTTTGCCTATCAAACTAAAATAATTTTTAAAATTGCAATCCCTAGTGTTGACAAAGATGCATGGAAACACTTTACTAGTATGAATGTAAATTATTAAGATTATCTAAAAAGCAGTGTGTCACTTCATATTAAAAAGACCAAATCTATGAATTTAGCTTAAGGAAATATTTAAGCATCTGTACACAGACTTAACTACAAAGATGCTCATCCCTGGTGGTCCAGTGGTTAGGACTCCATGCTTCCACTGCAGGGGGTATGGCTTTCGTCCCTGGTTGGGGAACTTAAGATTCTACATGCCACGTGGGGTGGCCAAAAGAAAAATGTTCACCACAGCATTGTTTATAGTAATAAAAGATACTCAACAAAGACACTAAATTGTTATGACCATACAATAGTATACTCAATAGCTATAAAAAATACATAAATGTGGAGAAATAGTCACAATACATTGTAAAAAATGCAAGTTATAGAACAGTATTTCTATTCATTTTACTTTAAAAATTGAGTATTAATAAATTTTAAGGTTTTTTTTGTTTGCTTCGTTCTTTTCAACAGTTTTATTTGGATATAATTCTCTCATATACCATACTATTCACCATTTAAAGTGTACAGTTCCATGGTTTTTATTGTATTCCGAGTTGTGCAACCATTATCACAATAAATTTTAGAATATTTCCGTTCTTCATGTCATCACCCTCCAACCCTCCCTTCTTCACCTCTTCTCCCCCGCATCCCCATCTTAAGCAACCACTGGTCTACTTTGTGTCTCCATAGATTTGCCTGTTCTGGACCTTTCATATAAGTGGAATCATCAGAATATACAGTCCAGATTCATTCATGTGTAGCATGTGTTAATACTTTATTTCCTTTTTTACCAAATAATACCCCACTGTGTGGGTATATACCACATTTTACTTATTCATTAGTTGATGGACACCTGAGTTATTTACACATTTTGGCTATTTTGAAAATGCTGTTATGAATATTTGTACAAGTTTTGGTGTAGGTGAATATTTCTATTCCCCTTGGACATATATACTTAAGAGTGGAATTGGTCAGTTATACTCTGTTAAATCTCTGTTTTTAACAATTTGAGGAATTGCCAGACTGTTTCTAGTGCAACTGCTCTATTTTACATTCCTACTGCAGTGTGTGAGGGTTATAATTTTTCTACATCCTCACTAACACTTTTATTATCTTTTTAATTATAGGGTGATTTCTTTTTTTTCTTTTCATGTTCATTTTCTCATTTTTTGTATGGATTAATCATGTGTCTTAGGAATAGGTTTTTAAATAAGTTTATTGAATTATTATATGACTATCTTGTTTTAAAACCCACATAATTAAAAGTTACAATATATTTGAAACTTAATATTCTTTAAATGAATAGGTTTTATTCTTTATCGTATATCTTTGAGTCATTTTTATAGTCTAATAATACTAAAATCAAAACTTCCTTTCATAACTTTGGTGAAGGTTTTGTTGTTTGCTTTTTTTTTTTTAATAGTTTTATTTATTTATTTTTGGCTGCACTGGGTCCTCACTGCTGCACAGGCTTTCTCTAGGTGTGGGAAGAGGGGGCTACTCTCTAGTTGCCATGCAGAGGCTTCTCATTGTGGTGTCTTCTCTCATTGTGGAGCACGGACTCTAGGGTGTGCAGGCTCTAGTGGTTGCAGCACATGGACTCAGTAGGTGCAGCTCCTGGGCTCTGGAGCACAGGCTCAGTACTTGTGGTACTTGGGCTTAGTTGCTCCACAGCATGTAGGATCTTCCTGAACCCAAGGATCAAACCTGTGTCTCCTGCATTGGCAGGCGGGTTCTTTACCACTGGCCACCAGGGAAGCCCTATTGTTTGCTTATTTATAAAACGGTAGGGTAAAGAGGTTTTCAGGGTTTAAGTCGAAGAACAGAATATTTATATTTTCACAGGAAATACTGATATGACATATTTGTTTACCTATGTGTGGTCTCGTTAAAATTATTTTCCTGATTTTTCTAAATCTCCACCAACCAAATCACTGTTTCTTCCCGTAAAATGCCAGTGCATACTTTTATTTGAGACTGGTATTAACAGTGATGACTTAAAGTTTCCATGTTCTTTAAAAGCCTATAGATAAAATAATATAATTGTGTAATTACTGCATCATCAGCAGTGGCATCTAAGAGAGTGTTACTGCTTGCCAATGCAAAAATAGAGGAAGATCAGCAAAATATTAAAAATAATTAGTCTTATCACCTTATCACAAGTACTGTTTTGAACTTTATATATTTTCACTAGGTTTTATGCCCTTGAAATATCTGCAGTTTTCTAATCTTTATCCTTAACATATTTTGATAAAGACTCCATCGTGACTCCCTTCTAAAATAACTTCACTTTTAATAGGTAATTTTTGGCATAATGAAAATGTACTAGTTTCAAGTACCCAAATGTTTCCCAAATGTTCATAGCGTGGATTCTCTTTTAACAGATGGAAAATGGTTGATCATTATATTAGCCGTGTCCGTGGAAATCTCCAAATGTTAGAACAGCTGGACCTAATTGGGAAAACCAGTGAAATGGCTAGACTTTTTGGTATTCAGTTTTTACATGTACTGACAAGGGGTTCACAGGTAGGAAATCAATTTTATTGCACACTTGAAAGTTCTATGTGAATGATATACTTTTGAGATGTTGAAATGATCTGATTTTTTTTTTTTTTTAACTTTGTGTCTGATACCAACTAGTATGTAGCTGGTTAATCAAATCTTATCATTTTGTTTTCTGGAAAAGCTTAATTTCACTTAATAGCTTTGCTTTTTTATTTTCTCTCCATACCAACTTTTTGACCACTGCTGAATTTTACATGGTAATAAAAAAATAAATGGCTGTGCCCTTGAGGATGATATTCTGTTCCTAAATACTGTCACTGTGATTAGGGATGCTTTGAAAGCTGCTTAGAACTGGAGAAGCGGTAAAGAAAGTCTAGCTCTTTGGTCATACAGTCCTACTTTTGGGAGTTCCAAAACTTCCAACAGATAACTAATATTTAAAAAAAAAAAAAGAGGAAGGATTTGGGAATCAGTGTAAATGGGCTGTATCACTTTTTTTAAATATTAAAGATAAATGGGACCTTAGAAGCCATTTAACTCATATCTCTCTAATTAGATTCCCAAGGCTATCATGAAAGATTTTGTTTAAATGCCTTGCTGAAATGGTTTCCTGCTTTTATTCAACAAATATTTATTTGAATACTTTTAGTGTGTTAAACACTGTGCTAAGCCATCTGGGATACTATATTAAATCACTCAGATTCCTTAACCTCATAAAATCTTTTGATTATTTTATGTCTGTAACATTCCCCCAGTCTACCAATTCAGCAAATATAGCAAACCTAGAGCTCTAATTACTTTAGCATTACTTGTTGCTGTATTTTATTTTATTGCTTTATATTGATTTTACTTATTTATACTCCCATGAGTTTCAAAGCCTGTTTGAGCTGGCTTATAATAAAAGGCAGAGAGATACCTTAAAACCATATGAGAACATTTCAGAGAACCCATACTGGTTTTTGTGACTGCTTTTTTTTTTTCCCCCCTCAAACTACAGACTGTCCACTTTATAGCTGTTACCATAAACAATAATTGCTTGATTCATTTTTGTGAAGGACCATTATTAACCTATCTTTCAGTTTTGGAATCCTTGTGTTTCCTTCTTGGGAAATTGAGATAACATTTATCCATCTCAAGTCTCCTCATTGCCATCCTCTGATTTTCCCGAATAAATTTTTGAAAGATTATTGGCCAGCTTTTTCAATGAAATTGTTACATTGTACAGCTGTCTCTTCTACATCTTTTATTATGATATAGCTATTTTTAAATCTTAAATGTAACTGTGTCTTTTTAAAATTGGCTTGTTGTATAAGTTATTTGACATATTTTACAGTTTTTATAAAAGTTATGAAAGCTGATGAAATAACCATTACTATGTAACTGTGGTGTGAGAAAGTCATGCAGCTGTATTCTGAAGAACAAAACATCTCCCACATGATTCTCGACATATTCAGAAGACCAGTATATTTGTTTTTAAGTTTCTTCTTCTCTCCTTACTTCCACCTCTCTGCCTGCAGTACCGTGTGGAATCAATGATGTTGCGTATTGCTAAACCAATGAACTATATTCCTGTGACACCTAGTGTACAGCAGAGATCTCAGATGAGAGCCCCACAGTGTGTTCCCCTAATTATGGAGCCTGAATCTCGCTTCTATAGCAACTCTGTTCTCGTTCTGGATTTCCAGTCACTGTATCCTTCTATTGTAATTGCATACAACTACTGTTTCTCCACCTGCCTCGGTCACGTGGAAAACTTGGGGAAGTAAGTTTTTTTCATATTTACAATTACTTTGCTACACGTCATACTTCTTACTAAACTTAGACTCTCTTTGAGTGTCTCTTTGCATATGAGACTACCCTTCTGAGCAGGATGAATGGGCTGTAATACAGCTAGTCCACTCTTTGTAGTTGTGTGTGTGTATGTGGATCATTGTAGATTAATTCAGCATCATGGATAGATAACTCATGTGAACAAGACTGTAAATACTTTCAGCCTTGCAGTTTATGTTTCACTTTTCACGTATATCTGTTAAATAAGACATATTTGTTATATCTTATTAAATATAATCTTTGTTATATTTGTTGTATCTTGTTTACTTCTTGTTAAATAAGAATTATATAAAATTTGTTGGTATAAATCACTTTTCAGTGGAACAGTCAGGATTATGATCTTATAGCTTTAGCTGTGACTTCCTCTTGACTTTTCTTAGAAATAGTTTTCTTTTAAAAAGTTAAATTGCCAAATGTTAGATTTTATTCATGTCAAATTTTTTCTCATAAGAAATGGCCTTCCTTTCTAATATTCTTGTGTAATTAAAACCAAGTGTTATAGTTTTAGTCTAAAGTATATTCACTCCTTATAGAAAGCTTTTACGGAAATTGTATCGGTAATTCTGTCTTTTTAATAAGAATAGGAATTTGGAAAAGTTGTTTACAGTCTTTTTGAAAGTGAAAGTTTCTCAGTTGTGTCTGACTCTTTGTGACCCCCTGGACTGTAGTCCATGGAATTCTCCAGGCCAGAATGCTAGAGTGGGTAGCTTTTCCCTTCTCTAGGGATCTTTCCAACCCAGGGATCAAACCCAGGTCTCCCACACTGCAGGCAGATTCTTTACCAACTGAGCCACAAGGGAAGCCCAAGAATACTAGAGAGGGTAGCCTATCCCTTCTCCAGTGGACCGTCCTGACCCAGGAATTGAACTGGCGTCTCCTGCATTGCAGGCAGATTCTTTACCAACAGAGCTATTAGGGAAGCCCCTACAGTCTTTTTATTTAAGGTTTAAATTTTTCTTTAGGTAATTTAGTGTAAGGTAGTCATATGTTGAGGTGAAATTTGGTATTTCAGTATAGATTTTCCCCATATGTTTTAGAATAGTGCCATTTAAGAAATGTTTCTTTTAATAAACTGTATTTAAAGAACTGCTTTTTGGTAACTAAACAAATAAACGTTTTAAGTATATGAATTCATGTTTAGATGTTTAAAAATGAATTTCCAGTAGAATGAGAAAGATTCCTAAAATGCCCAGAATCTCTGTTCTGTGATTTGAAAAAGTATTTGCTTAATTTTTTTTTTCCTTAACAGGTATGATGAATTCAAATTTGGCTGTACCTCTCTAAGAGTACCTCCAGATTTACTTTACCAAATTAGGCATGATATCACAGTGTCCCCCAATGGGATAGCTTTTGTCAAGGTAATACTCTCTTATAAATGAAAGGTATCAACTGTGATTTAACCTTTGGAGAGCTAATGGTCTAGATGTTGTTGGCATATAATACAAAAAAAAAGCTTACTTCAATATCTCAAAAAAATCAAAGATACAAGGAATCTTCTAAGAAATTTTTTAAATCATTTAAAAAAAAAATAATGATCTTATTTTGCATGAATTTAGGTTTAAATCTTTTGTTAGACTTTAGTTTTTTAATAAACTATTGCAAGAAATAGATTGCATATATACCTCCTGCCCTCTATTAGAATCTGGTTGACTTAGATAGCTACGTGATGGTCACAACAGTGTTAACTTACAAAGATTAAAACTGCTTTAGCATGCACTTTACTAATTGTTCTATATATTTTAAATTAAGACTGTCTTAAAAGTGATACTCTAATATATTTATTGATTATATTTTTAAGAAGATACCCAGACTTATAACAGAGTTCTTTTTTCTCTCTCTGTCTCCCCTCAAAAAGAGACTAAAAAGCCTCATAAATGAATAAATCAAAGGCAAATAGGAAGAGATCTAGGAGAAGATTATATTGCCTCTCATATGCCAACTTCATTCCTTTTCTATTTCCTTAGCAGTGAGTCTGTAAGAATCACGGGACAGTAGAGTAGTTGGTGGTGGTAGCATGGACCCCACTAGCCCTCAAATTCATTCTGGTGTACTTAGCAAAAGTAGCATCATTCTCTACCAATCAAAGGATGCTATGTTTAAAGAATATTCTAAAATTAGCCATTTAGATATGAGGAAAAATTTTACCAGGAGAGTTCAGGATATATTCCATTTTGGAAAACGTTATATTTTAACATAATAACACATCATGTCTTAACATAAACATGGCTGCTTCAAAAGGTACACAGAATGAATTAGAGGTTAGAATATGTTTTCATTGTCGCATATCTAGTAGCTTATTATTTTATCTCCATTTAACAGCATTTTAAGAACTTGCATCTACATTTTGACCCGATGTGTAAAGCTTAATGAAAGTTAGTTTTTTTTTTTTTAGTATTCAGGAGTGTTATTATACTATCCCTGAGGTTTTAATTGTTCAGTCTGACATGCATTACCTTGCACGTGTCTGTGAATCATCCTCAAAGTTAATACTGTTTTGTGATTTTCATTCCTAGTGGAGTTCTCGTAAATTCTCCCTAGTCTTGATTAATACAAATGATTTTTTTTTTTTTTGGCGTCAACAAATTTTATCACCTCACTATTCATCCCCTCTTCCAGATTGCTAATAAATATAGGCCGGAGGGGATGGCTTAGTGGTCTAAGCATCAGATTTGAAATACCTAGAGTCCCTGGAACTGCAGGTTTGAATGTCAGCAGAGTCAACCCAGCTCATCATTCTTCCAAGGTAGATAAATGGAGTTCCATGCAGATTACTGTGTGGGGTCATTAGGATGAGATCTTTTAAAACTGAGGTTTGTTATGAGTGATACAAATCCCGTGTGTCTTTCTGAAAGAGTGGGGGTTTGGATCAAAGTTGTGACAAAATTTCCCTCTGAACTCGTGTGGTTTTTTACGTTCTAGTTGGCATCCTCCGTCCTGGAGGTCTCTGAGCTCACATAGTAGTGCTACAGTAGATTTGTAAACATTACAGGAAGCTTTTAGGAGAAAAGCCCTCTTCAAAAGAAAGAAAATGTGATGATTTTATATTGACTGCCACTGGTCTTGTGGCCACTCTTACTATTTGTTTCAATTCATGACAGTTGGCCATTGTTATACTTTTTGCTTCCTTCTTAATTATCTAAACCTATAATAATTATGGGATCTAAACATTCTTTTTTTTTTCCCTTTATGATAGCCTTCAGTAAGAAAGGGTGTGCTACCAAGAATGCTTGAGGAGATTTTGAAGACTAGACTCATGGTGAAGCGGTCAATGAAGGCTTACAAGCAGGACAGAGTCCTTTCACGAATGCTTGATGCACGTCAGCTAGGACTTAAGCTGATAGCAAATGTCACATTTGGCTATACAGCTGCTAATTTTTCTGGGAGAATGCCATGCATTGAGGTAAGTGATACAAGTCTATAGTTTTTTTAAAAGAGACTAAAGCGGCATTAAATGAATACCTGTTCATTGAAGCATTTTGTTTTTTTAAAGTGTTTCATTTCCATGACATAGCATCAGTTTTTCTTAAACCAGGGCTTATATACATACATATTCTTAGAGATTTGTGGGTTTTCTCTATGAGAACTCTATTTAATGATAATTTTATAAATTAGCATACACATTCTGGATACCTGGATGACCATATCGTAATCCATTATTGGCATGAGGTTTCTGTGCCACCTTTACAGCATTGTTTACAGTAATACTGGTACTAAATAATTCCTTTTAATGTATTGGTAGAGATCTGAGCCTAGTTCATTTGTCTTCTCTAAATGTCAAAAAAAAAGTCATTCCCTATTTACTAGTATACCGGTAGATATAAAGTAAAACCTTTCTTTTGCAGTAGTTCAGTTCAGTTCCTCAGTTGTGTCTGACTCTTTGCGACCCCATGAACTGCAGCACGCCAGGCCTCCCTGTCCATCACCAACTCCCAGAGTTTACTCAAACTCATCTCCATTGAGTCGGTAATGCCATCCAACCATCTCATCCTCCGTCGTCCCCTTCCCGCCTTCAGTCTTTCCCAGCATCAGGGTATCTTTTCAAATGAGTCAGTTCTTTGCATTAGGTGGCCAAAGTATTAGAGTTTCAGCTTCAACATCAGTCCTTCCAATGAATATTTCCTTTAGGATGGACTGGTTGGATCTCCTTGCAGTCCAAGGGACTCTAAAGAGTCTTTCTAGCACTACAGTTCAAAAGCATCAATTAAGACACTCTTCATTAAAAAGTCTAATTTCTTATTATTTACTAAATTAGGGTGTTAATTGGACATAAATACAAAGTAGTATGACAGAGTAATACAGTAATTCACTAATTGAGAAAAGAACAGAGTACTGTTGTTTGGTTGATGATCTTTTCATGCCAAATGAAGGCTAGAGCATTGTGGTATGCCATATTTGCAGTCGCTCAGCAAAGGAAAAGCAGTGGAAGAATAAAGTCCCCGGACAGCTCACAGTAGGCAAAGTAAACTGCAAAAACTTGTGCAAGGGACTTCTGGTTATATGTCCAGCATGTAAGAAACTCAAAGTCTCCACTCTGTCCTCCCACCAAGTAAGCCAAACAAACGGAAGAGTCAACAACTCTTCTTAGATCTGTTGGAGAGGCGAAGTCACAGGGTAAACTGCTACCCCTCCCCCCAACTGAAGAGGCCCAACAGGTGAATACAGAGACTCACAGCTTACCAGAGTATAATCCATGAGCACAAGTCTGAGAACCAGTGCCACAGTAAAAATAGAACCATAGCTGATGAATTGCTGGAGGCTCAGGCTAAACAAATCTGAGAGAGAAAAAACCCCAATGGACCCAGTCATCAGGGTCCCCACACAACTAGGAGCTGAGGCAGGTTTTCACAGTGAATATCAGTGAAAAATTTCCTTGTGCTTCTGGCACAGAGAGGGGAAAAGAACCATTCTGAAATACACTAGAGTGTTCTGTGTTTAACAAAGTCTGCCCTCAGGAGAAACTATTTAAGCAGAGCCCAAGCTGTTGGAGTTTCATCAGAGCCTAACTGACCTGGGAAAAGAGAAATACCCAACTCCAACTGCTCTAGCCTTCTACATGGAAGAAAAATACTCTGGCCTGCTCTAGTCATCCTGTCCCACCAAAGTGGGGTGAAAAATTGAAAATTATTTATGAAGTCTATAGTCCAGAGGCACAGGTTCACTGAAAAACAGACCTACTCTTAGGACTGAAGAGCACGTCCTTCTCTCCCCAGCACCTTTTCCACATTACTAAAGGCCTGTTTATAGCAGTTCCTTTTACCCAGTACATCATGTCTGGCTGTCAGAAGGAATTGCAAGACATACCAAAAGCCAAAAAACACAGAAGAAACAAAGAAAGCACCAGAATCAGACTCAGATAGGGAAGGGATGTTGGCACTATCAGACTGCAAATTTAAAACTATGGTTAGGATGCTAAGAGCTCCCTCCAATGGCTAAAATAGATAGCATGCAAGAATAGATGGGCAATATAAGCAAAGAGGTAGAAATTCTAAGAAAGAACTAAAAAGAACTGCTAGAAATCAAAAATACTGTAAGAGAAATGAAAAATGCCTCTGACTACTACACTGAACATGGCTAAGAAAAAAATCTCTGAGCTTGAAGAACTCTTGGTAGAAACTGCTAAAACTCAAAAGAAGAAAAAAAAAGGAAAAGGTGTCCTAATACTATAGTGTGATATATATGTAATAAAAATTCCAGAAAGAAAGAAAAGAACAGAAGGAATACTGAAACAATAATGACTGAGAACTTCCCCTAATTAATGTCAGACATCCGCTTGCTCCTTGGAAGGAAAGCTATGACAAACTTAGTGTATTAAAAGGCAGAGACATGACTTTGCTGACAAAGGTCCGTACAGTCAAAGCTATGGTTTTGCCAGTAGTCATGTACGGATGTTAAAGTTGGACCATTAAGAAGTGCTGAAGAGCTGATGCTTTCTAACTGTGGTGCTGAAGAAGACTCTTTAGAGTCCCTAGAACAGCAGGGAGATCAAACCAGTCAGTCCTAAAGGAAATCAATCTTGTATATTCATTGAAGGACTGATGCTGAAGCTGAAGCTTCGATTATTTGGCCACCTGGTGTGAAGAGCCGACTCATTGGAAAAGACCCTGATGCTGAGAAAGATTGAAGGCAAAAGGAAAAGAGGGAGGCATAGGATGAGGTGGTTAGATAGCATCACGAACTCAAAGACCATGAATTTGAGCAAACTCTGGGAGATAGTAAAGGACAGGGAAGCCTGGTATGCTGCAGTCCATGGGGTCTCAAAGAGTCTGACATGATTTAGCAACTGAAGAACAATAGGAGCAAATGGTCAAACACCAAACTACAGATCCAGGAAGTTCAGAGAACACCAAACAGAATAAATGCCAAAAAAAAAAACAACCCAAAAACCTAAACCTAGGGACATCATTTTCATACTGCAGAAAATCAACAATAAAAGTCCTCAAAGAAGCCAAAGGGTAAGAACCACCTAGCTTATAGAGAAGCAAAGGTAAGAATTATATGCAACTTTTCCTCAGAAACCGTGCCAGGCAAGAAAAAAATGGAATAAAATATACCGTACAAAATTATCATTCAAAAGTGAAGGAGAAATTAAGATTTCTCAGACACATAAAACTTGAGGGAATTAGTTGGCATAGACCTGCCTTGCAAGATTTGGTTAAAAGAAGTTCTTCAGAGAGAAGGAAAGTGACAACAGGTCAGAAACCTAGATCCACAAAGAATGGAAGAGCATCAGAGAAGGAATAAGTAAGAGTAAAAGAAGCCCTTTTATTTCTCTTAATTGATCTAACAGGTAATGATCTGTTCAAAATAATAATAGCAAAAAAAGTATTTGATTAGGTATGTTTTTATATATGTACATTTGTATAACTAAAATGAATGACAAATGGTACAAGGACTGGGAGGAACAGATTAGGATTCTTTCATTTTAAAGTACTCACACTACCTATGAAGTGGTTTAGTGGGTTTTGAAAATGGTGTATTGAAAGTAAATATAAATACTGCAAGATTTTGGGCAACCACCATAAAAAGTTTTTTAAAAAGAAATATAACTAATGTGTAATATAAAATAGTCAAACCAAAAAAGCAGTAAAAGAGTGGAAATTAAAAATAGGAACAAAGCAAAGGCAACATCGAAAATAAAGAAAATCAGGAAGAACATAGTTGAACTCAACAACACAATAAAAGGGCATTTACAAACTACTTCATCCAAAAACAGCTGAATACATATTCTTCTCCAGCTCACAAGGAGCATGTAAGATAGACCACATTCTGGACCATGAAATATACCTTAATAACTTTAAAAGAATAGATTATATAGTGTATTCTGCTTTCAGATCAGAATTGAATTAAACTAGAGATCAATAATGGAGAAGGCAATGGCACCCCACTCCAGTACTCTTGCCTGGAAAATCCCATGGGCGGAGGAGCCTGGTGGGCTGCAGTCCATGGGGTCGCTAGGAGTTGGACACGACTGAGCAACTTCACTTTGACTTTTCACTTTCATGCATTGGAGAAGGAATGGCAACCCACTCCAGTATTCTTGCCTAGAGAATCCCAGGGACGGGGGAGCCTGGTGGGCTGCCATCTATGGGGTCACACAGAGTCGGACACAACTGAAGCGACTTAGCAGCAGCAGCAGAGATCAATAACAGAAAGATAGCTGGAAAATTCCCCAAATACTTAAGAGATTAAATAGCCAATTTCTAAATAATAGGTCAAAGAAAAAAATCTCAAAAGAGAAATTTTTAAATTATTTTGAACTAAATGAAAATACAATTTATCAGTTTGTGGAGATCAGCAAAAACAGTACTTAGAAGGAAATTTATAGATTGAATGCATCTAAGCTTGATCTGAAAGGATACAAGCACGCCAATGTGCACTGCAGCACTGTTTACAATAGCCAAGACATGGATGCAACATAACTGTCCATTGGCAGGAGAACGGATAAAAAAGATGTGGCACGTATATACTATGGAATATTACTCAGCCATTAAAAAAGTGAAATAATTCCATTTAGCACAGCATGGATGAATGTAGAGGCTGTCATCCTGAGTGAAGCAAGTCAGAGAAGGAGAAATATTGTATGACATCCTTTATATGTGGAATCTAAAAAGAAATGATACAAATGAACTTACCTACAAGACTTATTAGAAAACAAACTTTTATGATTGCCAGGGGGAAGGAATGGTCGTGCACATACTGCTATATTTCAAATGGATAACCAACAAAGACCTACTGTATAGTATATGGAACTCTGCTCAATATTATGTGGCAGCCTGGATGGGAGGGTAGTTTCGGGAAGAATGGATACATGTATATGTATTGCTGGGTCCCTTTGCTGTTGACCTGACACTACCACAGCATTGTTAATCAGCTATATCCCAATACCGAGTAAAAAGTTAAAAAAAAAATACACCAAGCACAATACCCTCAACATCTCCATGTTGCTGCATATGGCAAGATTACCGTCTTTTGTATAGCTAAATAATATTTTATCATATATAAACTACATTTTCTTTATCCATTCATTCATCATGGACACTTAGCTTGTTTCCATGTCTTGACTATTGTAAGTAATGCTGCAGTGAACATGAGGATATAGGCTTCTTTTCCAGTTAGAGTTTTTGTTTCCTTCAGATAAATACCCAGAGGTGGAGTTGCTGCATCATACTTTCAATTTTTGGAAGAACCTCCATGCTGTTTTCTATAGTGGCTGCACCAATTTACATTTCCACCAACAGTGCACAAGGGTTCCCTTTTCTCCACATCGTTACCAGCATTCTTTTCAGAGAATTTTTACTTTAAATATTTTTCTTATTATGACTTTTCAGGATCCCAACCATTGGCTAAATTATGAAACCAATTAATTTTTCTTCTTTTTAAATCCATTCTCTTAGCCCTGTAATCTTATTTATTAGGAACTGTTACACAAAGTAGCAGAATCAGTTTTAATGTAATTCCCACTCGTTTCTTCTCCTCCAGTGCTCGACCGTGCCCCTCGCTCTCATGCCTGAGTTCTTCATAGAGCATGGACCTCAGGGCCAGCTGCAAAAGTTCTGACTCTTCCGGGTGTAGTTTAAATGGGTCAGAGTAGATGGCAGGAGGAAGACATTTAGGATCAGTGTATGTGTGTATTTATTTGTATGTGTAGATCTCAGAATCATATTTGACTCTAATTCTGGATGGCTCGCCCATTTAGCTATTTGCTATCACATATTTTTATCTTGTGAAAGTGGCAAAAGACAGACTGAATGTTTTGTTTAAACTTGAATTTCAATTAGATGACATGATTGATTCTTTTAATGTATTAGGTTGTAGTTCATATTCTCAAGGTTTTCTAATGCACAAAAGGTCTCAACAGGATTTATGATCTTAATTTAAAAACCAAATTAAGTTTCTGTGATCAGTTTATTTATTCCTTTGTTCATATACTTAATATTTCCTTTGTAAACATCTTTAAACAGCCTTTAAATTATTAATAAATCCTGCATTTAGTTCATATAATTCATATTTTACAGTAAAATGGGAAAGATCATTATAAATACTGTTTGCAAAAGAAAAAGTACATAATTCTTACTTTAAAACTTTAAAAAGTAATGTTCCATTTATGCTGAACAGCAGTTTCCCTAGCCTTTAGCTTTAATGAGTTTAATAAATGAAGCAGCAGTGCTATATTAGCCTCCTTAATTTATTTAACTATGAAATATAATTAGCTTGCTTCTCATATTTGTCAAGATCCATCATCTTTTTTGCTTTGTCAGCTTATGCCATTATCGTTGTTAAAACTTACCAATCACCAATGAAAGAACCCTTGTTAGACATATATCTGCTTACCTGATTTAAATTGAACACTGTGATATATTTTTCATCATATAATCATGCATTTTTCCTTGCATTCAGTATTAATATAAAAATTATGTATAACCAATCACTGATATTTAGGTTCAGCATAAACTTTTTTAAAATTTATTTTAATTGAAGGCTAATTACTGTACAAGATTGTAGTGGTTTTTGCCATACATTGACATGAATCAGTCATGGGTGTACATGTGTCCCCCATCCTGAACCCCCCTGCCTCCTCCCTCCCCATCCCATACCTCAGGGTTGTCCCAGTGCACGGGCTTTGAGTGCTTTAATGATACTGAAAGAAATTATTATAACACTCCAACAGAAAAAATTTGAAAGATATACATGCACACACATGCATATACACAGTGTGGTCTCCTGTTGGTATAAAGGCATATTAGAAAGTCCTTGAATAAATAAGGTTTATTCTTCTAGGATCAAATATAGCTATCCTTGTATACAGTGCAGTCCATTATACTTACACTCACACAGGCAAGTCTGTATATTGATTGGTTTCTTCTTTTAAATTATTCATCCATCCCATTTTCTTCTTGAGTACCTGAAGAAGGAATAATGAATGGCACTGGTGACTATTCTGTTTTCTTTTCAGTGTTCTTTTCTCCTTGTTTCAGTTTTAGAAATATTCAGTAATGAAAATTAAGTATTATACATTAAAGCCTATTGTCTTATACTAAACTATATTAAGAAATTTTTTCCTATGTGTTTGTACCAACAGGTTGGTGATAGTATTGTTCACAAAGCCAGAGAAACTTTGGAACGAGCTATTAAACTGGTGAATGACACCAAGAAATGGGGTGCCAGGGTTGTATATGGTGATACTGACAGGTAATGAACTTTCTGTTTTGTAGTTGTCCTTTTGCATCTCTTCAGATATTCATTTCAGTGTTTGAAATGCCTTAAGGGTAATCCTTCCTAAGAATAGAATTCTACCTAAGTTCTCTCCAGTTTTTGTGAGCCGCAGACTGTGAAGATTCCCATGGTATCTCTCCAGGTAGCAAGTATGTAGATGTGATGGTGCGTTAGTTGTGTCCAATTCTTTGCAACCCTCTGGACTGTAGCCCACCAGGCTCCTCTGTCCATGGGATTCTCCAGGCAAGAATACTGGAGTGGGTTGCCATTTCCTTCTCCAAGGGATGGATGTTCCCAACCCAGGGATCAAATCCACATCTCCTGCTTTGGCGCAGGTGGATTCTTTACTGCTGAGCCATCTGGGAACCCTTAAGTATTTAGATAGGGATCTGTAAAAACTGTATATACAGGAGTCTAGTCTGTTTAAAGAAAGAGTTTTTAATGTGAAGAATTCCTCAGATAGCTGCAGGTCTCTGAATTTAAATATATATCTTAAAATAATCAAACTGTTTTGGAAAAACAGTTGCCAAAGGTAAGAGTGGTTCACTTTTCACTGGGCCCCAAAATCTGTTGCCCTTCTTATATAAACAGTTCATATAGGTAAATACAGTTTTCACTTTTGATTCCAGAGGCTCACAGACTTCCTAAAGCCCATCATCTATGAGCTGACAAAGGATAGGACTGCCTTTGAATCCTAAAAATAACTTCAACCTGGCTTACTTTGATATTTTTCAGGGCCCAGTTATTTATGTAATATCCTATTTATATGACTTAATAAAATTTTTCTAGAATATAGGGGTTATGCAAGTTTCTTGGAGTCTGAAATTTTCTTTTCATATTAAAGGCTTAAAGTCACAGTGATCATTCTAAGAGCATTTGCTTCAGGAGCTCTGATCACTTTACAGTGCAGTGGACCAATCAGAAATAATGCTTCTAATCAGTGAAAATAGCTTCCAGCTAATCTTTAACCAGCATTTAATCTTCTCCAGTTTTTTAGTGCACATAAAATCAGCATAATCATATTAATGCTGAATAAGACCTTGTCTTCACATAGCAGCTGTTTCATTATCAACAGATGGGGATAGTTTCAAGTTATTCAGGCCCCATTTATCCACAGTCTCTACTGTTCCCCATCAAAAGCCACTCCTCACTTTGAGTATTTTACTGCTCTGTAAAACCACTTCTGCTGAGAGGTCTAGCAAAATAAAAATTACTAGGACACAATTTTCCAGAGCTCCTCACAAAATAATTAGGGAAGAGGAGACAAACTTTAAAATACTGAATTTAATTCAGGGTCTTAAATGTCAGTGGTTGACAGCACACACCCAGAATCAGAAATTGGCATGATTCTGATTATACTTATGTTGTTTAGCCTTTAATATTTTTAGGAAATCAAACAAATCAAAAAACACGGACTTAGAATATCAGGCTGGAAGAGGATTTTTGGGTCAGAGTTTCCATGTGGCTGGAAGAAAATCCTAGGAGGCCCATTCTCAGGTGCTCCTTAGGAGCAGATTCCCCTGGAGTAAGAAGTGTGTCTGAGATCACCCAACTAGTAAGACATAGAGCTCAGACGGTAAAGAGACTGCCTGCAATGCAGGAGACCAGGGTTTGATCCCTGGGTCAGGAAGATCCCCTGGAGAAGGGAATGGCTACCCACTCCAGTATTCTTGCTGGAGAATTCCATGGACAGAGGAGCCTGGTGGGCTACAGTTCATGAGGTCGTAAAGTGCCGGTCGTGACTGAGCAACTTTCACTACTACATCAGATATCCCAGGTTCTTTTTATGATTCTAATCAATGAAATGTATTTGCAGTATCATTAGAACTTTTGATCACCATTCACCGTCTGATTCATCCAGTAATGCTTACTGAAATATACTGAATGAGGACACTTTACTCTAGGGCATGCATTCTCAATGGTAGTAACATTGCCCCAACAGAGTACAAATCGGTCTTTGAGGAGCAAACCACTTAGATAGTGTGGTGGATCTGGGCCCCACGAAGATCAGCTGTACCCAACAATATTTTATTCCTTATTGATTACTTTCTCTTGTTAAATTTACTTTTTTAACTTCTTTTTTTTTTGGAGCAGACAATAATGATACCATAGTGAGAAGTACTGCTCTAGGGATAACAGATGAATGCTTGATGGAAGGAAAGAGTTCTTTACCAAGAGTGAGATGTGGAGTCTCTTTCTAGCTATGCTCCTAACTGATTGCATGGCCATCAAAAAGTCACTTGAGCCTCTCTCAGACTATCATCAGACCACATCTGATACATGATGATGAATGACCATTGGCTCCCTCCAATTTCAAGACTGCTGATTTTGTGAATCTTGGAGTCTAGCTAAGGGAGACCAGTTACCAAAGCATCAAAATTACTCTGTCAGAAAGGGTGTTTCTTTCTCAAGAGCAGATATAATTGTGGTTCTCAACAATATTTGTCCCATCTTAGTGGGACAGACCTACTTCCATCAGCTATTGAAGCTCTCTCTAGTAGTGGTTCTCAGGCAGGATAGGGAAGGACGTTTGACAACATACGCGTCCAGGGCAGCAGAACGGTGCTGGGGAACTAGAGCAAAGAGTCCCTCAGGAAATTCATCTGCGTGTAATTGAGAAAAGGCCTCCTGGGTGATTCTAATACCCCACTCAGCTCTCCATCCCATGTGAAATGACAACCACTCCTTTAAGACAGTCTCTCTCTGTAGGCTAGTCGCCTTAATTCTGTTAAGTGACCAAAAATTCCCATTAATCCTGGTCAGCTCCCTTGAAGCTTAGCTTCAACTATAACTGGCCAAAAGAGTATAGATGAACTCAAGTAAATTTACTGACACTGCTAGATAAAATCTCAAATACATATATATACTATTGTAATAACTTTTAACGTAAAGTATTTATAACTTTAATTTTTTTGTCAGCTGTATCAAAATACAGTTTTTAACAAAGTACACAGTATATATAGTTCAGCACACAAAATGTATAGACACATATAATCAGCTGCCACCCCACTCAAGATACAGAACATTCTGTCCCTGTTGAAGTTCTGCCGTGCTCCACTGCAGTCAGTCCCTCGTTTTCATCCCATACCCCTAGGCAACCATTTACCTGATTTCATTTACCACAGCTTAGTTTTAAGTATAATAATTGTTTTTTTTTAAGTTTGGTATTTACATCTAAACTAAAACATACCCTTAGCATATGATTCAACAGTACTACTCTCGATATATACCTAAGAGAAATGAAAGCTTCGGTCCACATAAATCCCTGATGCAACTCTTCATTGTAGTTTTATTGATGGTCCAAAACTGCAGTCCAGATGTTCATCAATGGATGAATGAACAAATGTGACATATCCATAAGAGAATACTATTCAGCATTAAAAAGGAACCAGTGTTACTTCAGCAATATGGGTCTATCTCAAAATTATGTTGAGTAAAAGAATCCCGACAAGTATATTAGCTTTGTATACTATGTAAAATTCTTGAAAAAAGCAAACTTATAGTAACTGAAAGCAGGTTGTGTTGCCTGGGATCCAAAGTGGAGTAGAGAATTATTGCAAAGGAATACAAGGGAACTCCATGGGGTCATGAAAATGTCCTATATCTTGACTCTGGTGGTAGTTACACAGATGTATTAGTTTTCTAGGGCTGTCACAGATCTGGTGGTTTAAACACAGAAATTTACTCTCACAGTTCTGGCTGAAGCCCAGGATGGAGGCGTGCGTTAGCAGGTGTGCTTTCTCCTGAAGCCTCTCGGCTTGCCTTGCAGGTGGCCACCTCTTACTTTGCCCTCACATGCCCTTTCCTCCCTTCACGTGCAGCCTTGGTATTTCTTTGTTTAGTTTCCTCTTACAAGGATACCAGATTAGGCTCACCCTAACCACCTAAATTAGAGCCACATTTTAACTTAATCATCTCTTTTAAGGCCCTGTCTCCAAGTATAGTCACGTTCTGAGATACTGGGGGTTAGGGTTTCAAAATAGGACTTTAAGGGACACAGTTCAGCCCATCACAAGTCTTACACATTTGTCAATATTCGTGAACTATACACTTAAAGTATATTCATTTCATTATATGCAGATTGTATCTGTATATACTACTGGTGGGATTATACATCAGAAATAGCTTTCTGCAAAAAAAAAAAAAGCTTTCTGGAATTCAGTTTCACATTATCTTTCAGAAAATATTTTTAGTGTATACCATTTATCTGGAAATTCCACTTTTAGGAATTTATTCTAAGGACATAGAGTGTGTGCCATGTTTACTATTACATATGAAATATTAGAAAAAAATTTAATGACAATATCCATACATTGAAATACAGAACTGTTAAAATAATGTAAAAGAACTAAATGTGGGGAAATGTTCATAATACACTATTAAATGAAAGGGGAAAGTTATCAAACTTTATGATCTGTGATCCCAAATGAGAAAAGATTTACAGATGGACACAAAAGATATACAGATTTTCTGGTGTCTTTGATCTGAGCAGTGAGATTATAAGTGGCTGTTCTCTTTGTGCCTTTTAGTGTTTTCTGACTGTTCTTCGGTGAACAAGTTTTATGTATGTGTGTTCTTTTCTAAGTTGGGTGGTTCTGAAAGGAAATCTTCTCCCATATCACAAGTAAATTTTCCATTTCTTTATAATCACATCTTTTATTTTGTGACTGACATAACTGTGTGTCATAAAAAGCCGTAAATGTATAGGAATGACTCAGGACCTTCTTGGCAGCTGTGCTAACTGGTCTGTGTGTAGCTAAACTAGAAACATTAAATACTTTAAGGATCTGTAACAAGATATATCATGGGTACACAAGGCAAGGGTGATAAAACAAAGCTCAGACAGGAAACAACTTAGTAAGGAAGAGTAAGGAGAAGGGTTTTCCCTGGTATTATAGTATTAGGCAGGAAAATTACTATTGATGAGAATTTGTTGCAACTTCCTTATTACTCTACTCTATTTTTAATCCTCTTAGTCTGTTTGTGCTACTGAAAGGAGCCACTAAGGAGCAGTCTTTTAAGATTGGGCAAGAAATTGCTGAAGCTGTAACTGCTACCAACCCTAAACCAGTGAAATTGAAGTTTGAAAAGGTAAGAGAAACGTAATACTAAAAATGACTTATAAAATTCGCATACCTTCTAGAGATTTCTGATTTCTTAATACATTTTCAGGGTATACAGGTCTGTGAAAGTGTTAAATTTAAAGTATTTTTCCATTAGTTTGGTATCATTTTCACAAAATTTTTTTTAGTAATATCTGATATAAAGAAATGAAAAGACTGTTCGACTTAACTATCAATGTGCAGCCCCAAACTTCATGGTATAAAACAAGCAGCATTTTGTTACGCTCCCAGATTTCATGGGCCAGGAATTCAGAAAGGGTACAGCTGGATGGCATGTCTCTGCTCCACGACGTCTGGATCCTCAGCTGGACAGCTCAGGACTATTCTGGGAGAATGTGATGCTGTGGACATTCAGCCTGTGTAGCAAAGTGAAGAGCATGGTGTCCTGAGAAACTACCAGTGGACATGAGATTTTACCTGAAATAGATTACAGGCCTAAACATAAAAGCAAAACCTGTACAACTGCTCAAAGAAAACAAACCATCTGTTAAGAATTGTGATGCATATGTTCATGAATATTGGTCTGTAGTGGTTTTGTTTTTGTTTTCTGCTTGTATTGTCTTTGCTTTGGAGACAGGGTAAAAAAAAAAGCTGACCTCATGAGTTGGAAGTTCATCCCCCTACTTTAGTATATACAGGTTAGCTTGGCATTCAAGACACTCTGTAACCTGGTCGCAAAGAATCATGACTGAGCACCACCACCACAAGATATCAAAATCTGAAGCTAAACTGGTGCTTTGAGAGAAATTTATATATTTAAAGTGCTTATATTAAAAATTTGTTTAAAATTAGTGATTCACGTTTGTAAATTAACAAAACAGGAAAAGAGAAGCAAACTAATCCCAAAGGAAGGAAATAATAAAGAGTGGATGTTAATGAAATGGTTCTTCAGAAAGTTCTATAAATGGTTAAACCACTAGCTAGAATGATCAAGGGTTAACATAAATTATCAATATCAAAAATAAAAGGTGGGATGTTACTAGAGTTTACAGATACCAAAATCATTTCAGTTCAGTTCAGTTGCTCAGTCGTGTCCGACTCTTTGCGACCCCATGAATCGCAGCATGCCAGGCCTCCCTGTCCATCACCAACTCCCGGAGTTTACTCAAACTCACGTCCATCGAGTCAGTGATGCCATCCAGCCATCTCATCCTCTTTGTCCCCTCCTCCTCCTGCCCCCAATCCCTCCCAGCATCAGAGTCTTTTCCAGTGAGACAACTCTTTGCGTGAGGTGGCCAAAGTACTGGAGTTTCAGCTTTAGCATCATTCCTTCCAAAGAAATCCCAGGGCTGCCGGGAGAAATATCAATAACCTCAGATATGCAGATGACACCACCCTTATGGCAGAAAGTGAAGAGGAACTAAAAAGCATCTTGATGAAAGTGAAAGTGGAGAGTGAAAAAGTTGGCTTAAAGCTCAACATTCAGAAAACGAAGATCATGGCATCCGGTCCCATCACTTCATGGGAAATAGATGGGGAAACAGTGGAAACAGTGTCAGACTTTATTTTTGGGGGCTCCAAAATCACTGCAGATGGTGACTGCAGCCATGAAATTAAAAGACACTTGTTCCTTGGAAGGAAAGTTATGTCCAACCTAGATAGCATATTCAAAAGCAGAGAGAGACATTACTTTGCCAACAAAGGTCCGTCTAGTCAAGACTATGGTTTTTCCAGTGGTCATGTATGGATGTGAGAGTTGGACTGTGAAGAAGACTGAGCACCGAAGAATTGATGCTTTTGAACTGTGGTGTTGGAGAAGACTCTTGAGAGTCCCTTGGACTACACAGAGATCCAACCAACGAAGTATAAATAATTCATGCCAGTAAATTTGGTAACTTCAGAGAAATGGACAAACTCATTGACAATCACAAATTTTAAAACTGACATGAGAAGAGAACCTGAATTATTAAAGATATTTAAGTTATAATTGAAAATCTTCCCTCCCCCATAAAATTTCTGGACTAGACTGCTTCACTGATGAATTTTATCAACCTGCTAGCCCACCAGGCTCCTCTGTCCATGTGATTTTCCAGGGAATCTTCCCAAACCAGGGATCTAGCCCATCTCCTGCAATGGCAGGCAAACTTACCACTGTGCCACTTGGGAATCCCTGTTCATAGTCAGTATTCCTTTTTCTCCATCAGGGCAGCTGAAAGCCGGCTGCTCTTACAGGTTCCCTTGCAGGACCCCTAGGCACTCCCATACGTGTGTGTGCTCAGTCATGCTCGACTCTTTGCATCCCATGGATTATAGCCCGCCAAGCTCCTCTGTCCATGGGATTCTCCAAGCAAGAATAGTGGAGTGGGTTGCTTTTTCCTCTTCCAGGGGGTCTTCCTGACCCAGGGATCAAATCTGAGTATCCTGCGTTGCAGGCAGATTCTTTACCACTGAGTCACCAGGGAAGCAGCAGCTGCCTGGGAATCTTGTGCTTCAGTGATAATGATCTATAGGTTATTTAGAAGTGTGCTGTTTAAGTTCCAAATATTTAATATTTTCAGATATCTTTCTGTTACTAATTTTAATTCCATGTGGTGAAAGAACATAGTCTATATAATTTCAGTGCTTTTAAATTTGTTAAAGTTCATTGTTTGGTCTAGCATATGGTCTCTTTTTTTTTTTTGGACTCTACTGGGTCTTTGCTGTGACCATGCAGGCTTCCTCTGTCTGCGGCCAGCTGGGGCTACTCTCTAGTTGCAGTGCACGGGCTGCCCATTTTGTTTTCTTCTCTCGTTGTGGTGCACAGGCTTTAGTAGTTGCTGCACGTGGGCTCCTGAGCGTAGGCTCTGGAGTTGTGGCACGTGGGATCTTCCTGAACCAGGGATGGAACCGATGTCTGCTGCATTGCAAGGTGGATTCTTAACCACTGGACCACCTAGGAAGCCCAGCATGTTCCCATGTGACCTTGAAAATCCCTGTGTATTCTGGTTATTGGGTGGAATGGTCTACAGTAACACTTAGGTTAATTAATAGTGTTGTTGAAGCCAACAGTAACAATTTTGCTGACTTTGTCAATTTCTAGGAGAGAGGGCCAAAGTATCAAATACAATCACAGATTTGCCTGTTTCTTGCTTTTAGTTCTGCCAGTTTATATTTCATGTATTTTGAAGTTTTCTTATTAGCTATATATACATTTATGATTATTTATCTCCTTGATGAACTGACATTTTTATCTTTGATAATATCCCTTGTCTGGAAATCTACTTTTTCTGATATTATATAGCAGCTCCAGCTTTGTTTTGATTAGTATTAACAAGTATATATTTTTTTCTAACCTTTCTATTCTTTTTTATTTAAAATAGATTTCTAGTAGAAAGCATATTGTCGCATCTCTTTGATGGGATCTAATCTGATCATTACTGCTTTTTACAAGTTACATTTTCTAACACCATTTTTACACTTTTTACACCACCTACATTTAATGTGATTACTGATACAGCTTGGGGCAGAAGAAAGGACCAGTTTGATAATGTAGAAAGGGGTGGAGACACACACCCATTCACCCAGGAGTTCCGCTTCAAGGAATTCATCTTTTGGATTAATCCATGCAAGGTTGTTCACGGGAACACTATTTGTAATTCCAAAAGATTGAAAACATCCTAAATGATGCAGAGTAGGTAACTGGTTACAAAATTTATTATACCCTCATAAAATGGACTGCTATGTAGCTACAAAACAAAATGAACTTTCTATTGAGAATGGACTTCTCTCCAAGATAATTACCAAATGAAGCAAGCAAAGTGCAGAGTGAGGTAGAAGGTAAGCTACCCTATGTGTATAAGTACATTTACTTGGAATATCTCTGGAAGAACATACAGGAAATCAGTAACAAAGGATTCCTCTATGGAGGGGACGGTAGACTCTTTATTGTATATTCTCTTGTAACTTTTTAATTTGTACCATATGTAGGTGTCACTGAAATTTTTTAATTCTTTAAAGAGACATGGTTGACTCTGAAAGCAGTCAGCTGAGGAAGGAGCAGAATTGGTAGTGCAAGTAAAGACAACTCATTTTGTGCGCTCTGTCCTCCAAGTGTCGCTCATGAATTTGTTGGGCCCTGAGCCATATTTAGAATTTTCTTAAAATTGACATCTGGTTAGAGAGAGAAAAAGGCATATAAAAATAAGATGTTTGTGGTTGGGGGAAAAGTGCTTATAGAGAGACATTTTATTAATTTCATCACAGGTATATTTGCCCTGTGTCTTACAAACAAAAAAGAGATATGTGGGTTACATGTATGAAACACTTGATCAAAAGGACCCAGTATTTGATGCAAAAGGAATAGAAACAGTGAGAAGAGATTCCTGCCCTGCTGTTTCTAAGGTAAGTTTTATCTGTCTTGTTTTCATCTTTTAGAAATAAGTGGCAAAGAAAGTGGTAAACATCCTTAAGCAAATATCTAAGTGGAAGAACTGTATAGACTGTATGACTATGTCTAACTAAAGAGAAACTGTATGATTTTTTGAGTTTCATTTCTAATGAAAGCAGCTTATTTAAGTCCTTACCTTTTACACAGTTGCTAAAAAGTAACACTTGAACTTGATAAAAATTTCCTGCCTAATCATCTAGAGTTGATATGATACTTTATCATGTGGCAACACCCAAAAGCTGTGAAGCAGGATAAAGAAGAGAAAGTGAACAGAGAAATTTCATAAGTAAAATAATCCATCTGAGATTAACTGAAATTGTTTACTTGGGTTACCAAATACAAGTTAGGAAGATTTCTGAACACTGGTACTATAAATTACCCAAATTTCTCAACCACAGTAATTTTAGTCATAGTATTTTTTATTTTTTTCTTTATTCAGGCCCATATTTGTTCTGTAACAAACCAAAAATAATTACTGTCAATCTCTTATGCTTTTAATGCTGTCATAAAACTCAGTGTGTATGGAGTAGGAAATGGCAGCACACTCCAGTATTCCTGCCTGGATAATTCTATGGACAGAGGAGCCTGGTGGGCTACAGTGCATGGGGTCTCATGAGTCATACATGACTAAGTGACTTTCACTTTCAAAAGAGAGAATGAGAAAGAAAAGAAAAAATCATCTAACAGTCACAGATTTGGTTCTGAAGGACAACTGTTACAATTTCTAGAGAAGATCAGATTTTTTAGTACTCATGTATAGGCTTTTTCCTTTCCTGTGTAGTATTAAAGGACAAAGTTGAAAGAGTATTCTGTATGTCTATGAAAATCAAAGTGCATTCCAAATATTTGATATTTGATCCCACAGGGATTGACTTATTAGTACTTGCCCAGCTTTATGAAAAGTGCATGATGCACCAGGTCCCTTTGGGGCACATGCAGTCTCATAGAAAAGAGCGGCCTTTCAGGATCAGGAACTGCGGTTTCATGGTAGAAAAGTTTTATAATGGACATCAAAAATATTTTGGAAAACAAATTATGTTAAAAATTTTAAAATAAATGAGAAATGTATGCCTTAAAAAGACACAAAACCAAAGTCTCAACTCCTTGCAGACTGCTGATTAGAAGCTTCAGGGATTCTCAGAACGTAATTCTTTGTTTTGTGTGCTGTTTATACAAACAATTCAAGAATGTGCAATAAAGGTTTTCTCAAAGCAAAAAAAGTGTGTAGAGTGCTGTTCCGTTTATATCATATGAGAGCATTAAAAGCAGAAGATTGACAGTAATCAACCTATATGTCATATATGTAACATAAATTTGAGATATATTTCATACTAGTTTCTGGAAGGATACTATCCAGTGCATTCTTTCTCTGAGGGAAGAATGGTAAATGGTACCTTAGCTAAGTTAGCAAACTTGTGTAAAATACATATGGATTCCAGTACTCAAAATAAGATACAGAGCTTTCACCTGGAACTAATTTAAATTCATTCCACTGTATGTCAGTCATTTTCCAGTAGAAATACTGTAGCACAGAAAATTCTGTCACAGTTTCTATTTACTGACATTATAAAAAGGCAAAAGACTGGCTTTTCTTTCACTGTTTGGTGATGTTTAAACTTCTTTCTGTCCACCTGAATCCAACCCTTTCTATAACAGAGTAAATAAAAAATAAGACATGAAAATCATGTCTGGCTTTCTGCCCTACAGTGCTCTTGGCTATATAAGACAAATGTTTCATGCTGCTCATCACACACAGCACACATTTCATCTGCATGTCATTCCAATATGATTTTCCTCAAACTACATAATTCTATTTTTAGAAATAGCAAGCTAAATCTCCAAATAATTTCCATTTTCAATAATTTTTTATTATCCAGTCATTGTAAATAGCAGATTGTTTAGGTAGATCAGGAAGCTTTCTGGTAGTTATGTAAGTGAAAGTGTAACAGCAGTGATGAAATATATTAGAGGATATTTTACCTTTACGAGCATATCCATTTTCTTTTTAAGATACTTGAGCGTTCTCTGAAGCTGCTATTTGAAACAAGAGATATAAGTTTAATTAAACAATATGTTCAACGACAATGTATGAAGCTTCTGGAAGGAAAGGCCAGCATACAAGATTTTATCTTTGCCAAGGAATACAGAGGAAGTGCCTCTTACAAACCTGGTGCCTGTGTGCCAGCCCTGGAACTTACAAGGTAATGATGCACACAGCAGCACAGCCCTCAGTACCTAGGAAGTGTGGTCCTGGGATTCTGAATGGTTTGGAGTAGATGAAAAGACCTAGTCCACAGGCACAGATACACAGTTGTCTGTTCTCCTGCCCACATGAAGCCTTAATAACATGAGTGGGTGACCCCCAAATACTGCAAGCTCTGAAGTAGAAAAAAGAGCTCCTCTTCTGGCCTTCCCTACAAAAACTAGATTCAGTGAAACTGTAATCTGTTACAGAGCTGGAAGTGATTGTTTTTCCTATATCAGAATCATGCTGCTGCTAAGTCGCTTCAGTCGTGTCCGACTCTGTGTGATCCCATAGACGACAGGGCTCTGCCATCCCTGGGATTCTCCAGGCAAGAACACTGGAGTGGGTTGCCATTTCCTTCTCCATCGGAATCATAGGTAGTCCTTAATATTGATCCTACCACAGCAGTAAGGTGGTGTCATTCTAGAAGGAGATCAGCTGATCAGCTAAATTTTCTCTTATCTTTTAGATTTATGATAGTTAATTTAAGCTAGTTGGTATCTCCCAACTCATACTGTTCTCCAGGTAACAGTAATTTACAGGGTAAGTTTGATTAAACTCTTAGAGCATATCCACTTGGTGCTAAGTGAAGTGTATATGGCTGTTAGAGTTAAACTACCTTTAAGGTTCCCCTTGTCAGTTTCTCATGGCTTCATTATTTAATTCTCATTTCATTTTCTGGAGAGATGCCTTCCATGACAGTCTTTGAGTGACTGTTTTATTTGGATTTAAATAGGAAAATGCTTACTTACGATCGGCGCTCTGAGCCTCGAGTTGGGGAGCGAGTACCATATGTCATCATTTATGGAGCCCCTGGAGTACCGCTTATCCAACTAGTAAGGCGCCCAGTGGAAGTCCTGCAGGACCCAACTCTGAGACTGAATGCCACTTACTATATCACCAAGCAAATCCTTCCACCCCTGGCAAGAATCTTCTCTCTTATTGGTATTGATGTCTTCAGCTGGTATCATGAATTACCACGGGTAAGCCTACTAAACAGTACCTATGCTATGACTCCATAGAGAATTCACTTAACATTTTCAGTAGAACTAAAGGTTTTATTTACATGCTATCAGAGCAGAGCAAATCCTTCATTATCCTAAACCAACAAAGGCGCTATACTCTTCTGGTTTCATCTTTTACAAACACCTTCCCAGCTTCTGTCAGATTAGCCAAATTATAGAAGATTAAAATAAATCCCACAACTACTTCAGTGGTAAACACTTAACTATATCACAAACAGCAAATAAAAATGAAAGCAGAAATTCCTTCAAAATGGGTATTTAAGAAATATATAAGCTCTAGTAGCTAGACATAGTTCTATAGAGACCAGAGTAAAGAATATTAAAGTATCATTTTACTAAAATAAAACATGCAGTGTGAAATCTTACCAAAGGGAGTTTTGCCTGAACTCCTTTTTTCTTAGTTTATCCCCATCCGAACTCTGAAGGAACAGTTTGTGGTTCTGTAACAATCAGGGATACATTTCTCTAGGAAAGTAGCAGTTGTTATCTGATGTTTACAATTAGGTCTGCTGAGTCATTTGCTCAGACTATGAAAGCCTGAGAGTATTCAGGAAAATTGATGTAAGTTTAATACTTAAATTGTTTTTACTTTCTCAGTACGCACTTAGGGCCTCAAGGAAAAGAAGCAGCTGGGAAACTGAGGGGGAAACTGTGCTTTAGTCTTTGCTGGCCAGCATCCGTAACGCTGGGCCCTGGCTCTGCTCCACAGAGCTATCAGTGTTTTTCATTGCATCAGTAGCAGGAGTGGCATTTATAAAAGGCTAACCTAATAACTTTGGTGCAGAGTGACTTGTAAGACACCAGGGGAATGCACCAAGGGTATGATAGTAAGAGGATAATGTTATTTCAGTGTGAAGAGTATCAGAAGACAGATCTCTGAAACATTATCAACTTCAAAGAAGGAAGCTTAGGTGACATGTATCTAATTTCATTTGAAATGCTCCAGGTTTACTTTTGCTTGAATTTTGCACCTTAATGCCTAACAGGCTACTTTTTACCTTGCTTCCATGGCCAAAACTGTGCAGTCTTAAACAGTATCCACTCTCAACCTGGATTTTCTCCTTTGTCCTCCCTGATCTCCTTTGCCCCCTATAATTTCATACATCTACATATTGCAACCAAAAAAAACCGAGTGACAAGAAACTATTTTTGTTTTTCATTGAAGTACAATTGACACGCAATCTGATATTAGTTTCAACTATACAGTATAGTGATTTGACAATGAGATGATCACCATGATAAAATCTAGTTATCGTCTGTTACCATTTAAAGTTACTGCAATATTATTGACTTTATTTCCTAATCTGTATAATATATCCTGATGACTTATTTACAACTGGAAGTTTGTACCTTTCTGAGACCATTTTCCTCCCCCCCAAAAAGGAAAACAAAACAATATATCTGATGATATTAAGCTATAAAAGAAGGACTTTGTTCTTTTCTAAAGCCCCATTATCTAAAACCGTTCCTGATACATAGTAGCTATTCAGTATTTGTTCAACACCGGAAATAATGCCTTAGTGATCCTGTAATTAGCTTGAGAAGAGCCACACTGCTATAAAGCTGGCTTAGACTTATTTCTGAATTGATGCTTACATAGATCCAGAAGGCCACCAGCTCCTCTCGAAGTGAACTTGAAGGGCGGAAAGGCACTATTGCACAATATTTCACTACCTTACACTGTCCTGTGTGTGATGACCTGACTCAGCACGGCATCTGCAGTAAATGTCGCAGCCAGCCTCAGCATGTTGCAGTCATCCTCAACCAAGAAATTCGAGAGTTGGAACGTCAACAGGAGCGACTTGTAAAGGTACAGCCTTGTTCAATAGACCCAGAATCCCAAGCAGTCTGAGTCTTCAGGGAAATGTAGTCAACTCCTGAGGGAGGTGTAGTGTGAGATGTGAAAGTGGAGTAAGGATTCTAAGTTAATCAACTTCTAAAATCCTGAAAATAGCATAATTGAACTACTAAAAACTAATTGTGCTTATTAGAACCATAGAACTATACTGTCCAGCCATCCAGTTTCTTTTATAGCAGCATTTCTAAAAAAAGAAAATACTAATTGCTTTGTCTCCCATATCACTTACCATTCTCATAGAAATCTTGTTTTCTTAGAGAATTGCTAGTCAACTTGGAACATTTGCAGTTCTTAATGACTGATTGTATCTCCTTATACCATCATGTTTCAAGTTAGATTTTTAGCTTTCAGGCAAGAGTAACAATCTTGTGGTAGAGTTTGTTTTGTCTTTAGATGAGAACATATAAGGTTATTGAAATGTTTTAAAGCCAACCTGATAGTTAAGAGGCAGTGTGATTCAGTGGAAAATGAATCCAGCTGATAGTAAGGACATCGGGTTTTCAGTCTGGACTCCATAGTATTGGCTGTGTCCCTGGCCCCAGATTTCTCAGAATGCAAATTGATGCTCTTTCATAGGTCCCTACTAGCTCTTCTGTTGTGAACTCTCCTTACAATCGCTCCTAGCAGCTCATCTGCTCTAAAGTAAACCAGCCACTAGTATGTAAAGGCCAGGCTCTGCACCATGCCCCTTCAAGGTAAAGAGGCTTTTGAAACAAGTCGGAGTGTCCACAGCCTCCTAGGAAGACACTCCTAGCTGCCATGCAGGGCAACAGGACAGAAGCCATCTCTGGGGAGACTAGGCTGTTCAGAACTTGTATGCTTATAGAAGGAAAATTACGGACTGTTAGAGACTGTTTGCTCTACACCATCCTAGCCGCTGTTCTGCATTGGCAGAAAAAAGTTATATAGTGTATAGAGCTAGTCATTCAGAATGCAGTAAATGAATTTCATTAAGGATGGTAGCATCTGAAAGGTATGATTTTATTGATGCAACCATAGAAACCTAGCTTATTGAAATGATAAATTGACTTTTCCCTCTCCCCATCCATCTACTAATTAGTTCTTAAATAAATAAGAACTTTTCTGCTTCTCTTCTGTTACCATCCTATAGTCCAACCACCATTATTTCTCCCTAAACTCCTGCAGCAGCCTCACACTAATCCCCCTGCCATCCTGTCCATTCTCAGCACTGTGGCTCGAGCCTCCTCACCAGAGAGCAGGTGAGGACAGAGGCCCTGCCCTTCTCTCACTGCTGAGTCAGCTGTCCCTAGCTAGAGTCCAGCCCTTGCTGGTGGTCATACATATGTATTAAATGAGGAAACAGCTGCTTGCTGAACGCACAGTTAAAGCAGCAGTAAGTCACTGGAGTGATTACCAACCAATTTTTAGCCCATTTGTCCCAGTTTTTGTACCACCACAAAGTGGTGGTTGTAGTTAGTACAACCACTAGTAACCGGGTGTCCCTAACTTGTGGTTTTTGGGTTCCTACCCCAATGGCAGCAACTTGCCCTCCTAGAAAATTCCCTGTTGGCTTCTAGTAGAAGGTGCAGACATGGGCAGGGCCTCCAGAGCTCCCGAGTCCGAGGCAGCTCCCTGGACCTGTCCTCTGCCCCCAGCAACATACACTGTGCTAATAAGTGCCATCAGTTCAACCAGAACCCTCGTTCAATATTAGATCTTATTTCTTATAAAAGTGCAGTTTTAAAAGTAATGCTATTCATGAATAAGGGGTGGTTCATCATCTTTAAAGAGACATTTTAACTTTAGGATTGCTTTTTTCCTAAGATAATTAAAATGTGTGTCTCCTGTACATAAATAACCTGTAGGAATTCTCACAAAGCAGAAATTACAAGAAATTGTCAGAAACATTAGTAAACAGCTCTCATACCAAGACAAGTGATCAGAAATAAGTACAATTACTAAAGATCTAAACATTATAAGGTAAACCTTTTGATTATATATATCAAACTCTCTAACCTAATAATTAGAGAATATATCTTTCAAGTTATGGAAAACATTTATATGAAATATTAAATAATTGACCATATCTTAGACTACAAAGAAAACCTTAATACATTTCAGAAAGTAGAAATATTACAAACATTTTATCAATACAATTCTATAAAGCTAGTAAACTCAGAAAACAAAATGATCCTTGTATTTGGAAATTTTAACACTTATTAAACAAACAGTACATACAAGATTCTAGACAGCCATGGCAGATCTCAGAGAAAAATTCATCACCTTAAACATTTAATTATAAACATAAACAAAATTAAGCATCTGACTGAAAATTTTTCAAAAATCTAGAAAGTAAGCCAAAGGATAACAAAAAAGAATCAATAAATAGTAAAGCAGGTTTTTGTTTGTTTGTTTCTTAAGCATCTGCTAAAAAATAAGTTTCTAGGTTGTGGTGTTTAAAGTTTTAAACATAACCTGTTCAGGGTTTAAATCACCAGTAAAGGATCTTGAAACTAAACATTAAGTTTAGCGAGACAAGTAATTCCATCCTGGTTTATTTATCAGACAAGCACAGAGTGCATAAATATTTATCAGTTTGTTCTGGCACCTGGATGTAGCTGCAGGCAATGGAGCTGTGATACAGACATTCTATATTTAGAAGTAGCTTTAAGTCTCTTGGCAGAGATCTAATTGGTGAAAGTCTTCAGAAGAGAACAGCACATTCTCCAGAAAGCACACTGAAGTTCGGGGCTCTGAGCAGTTCGCTTGTAGCAGTATCATAATACCAGGTAGAGTAACCAGGGTGTTGAGAAAAATGGGCCCTGCAATCGACTGAAAAATATTGGGGCAGAGAACAAGTCGTCGTCCCCCCCCCCCCCACCGCTGTGAGGCCTCTAAAACAGAAGCTATTAGATACAGACCAGAGAATTAACTAGAGCAGATCTGATTTCTCTCTTAAAAGGTAATTAGTATAACAGCAGCTAATTGCTATCCCTTTTTTAAATCACTTGGATAAACTGTTCACATTAAAAATCAGCCTGTATTTTCTTAACCCTTGGGGCCCTCACTAGTATCCTTTAAAGTTTTTTTCTTTAAAGTTTTTCATGTTTTACCACTTTTAAACTGTGTGTGTGGATGTGAGGGCGATCTGGTTGCGACATCTGTCACCCCATTGATCGCCAGGGTTGATTCGGCTGATCTGGCTGGCTAGGCGGGTGTCCCCTTCCTCCCTCACCGCTCCATGTGCGTCCCTCCCGAAGCTGCACGCTCGGTCAAAGAGGACAACCATCCCCGCTAGAGGAGGACCGGTCTTCGGTCAAGGGTATACGAGTAGCTGCGCTCCCCTGCTAGAACCTCCAAAAAAGAAAAAAAAAAATAAACAAACTGTGTGTGTGACTTGAGACCTTACATATTAAAATCTGATCACTGGGTAAGATATAATGCTTTTCTTTAAAAACTGCCTTATGATTTAGTATTTTTTTTTAGATCAGTTCTCATTATATATCAGCATCATCTGGGAGCCCTAAGATGTACAGATTCTTAAGCTCTCACACCCAAAGATCCTGATTCCTTGCTCAGACATTAGTCTATTTTTAAGCTCATGTACAGCCAGGGTTGAAACTATTGGTCTATCCAGCTACTTTCAACATCTTTGATTTCCACCCCCGCCCCCATACTAGCATTTTCTCTTCTGAAATAAGAAAGTGGATAACTTTTTTGATTAGCATATAAAATGTTAGAGTAACTTGAAAAAACAGTGTACATAGCTAATTTAAGAGCCAGTCTTTGAATGGTAATTGGGTAGCCTATTTTGTGGATCTTAATACAATAGGATTCTACCATAAATGAAAGTTGATTTCTGGGATTAAATGAATCCTTTAGGGAATTTCATGCTCTCTGGTTTGCGAAATAATATTCTTTAGAAACATCTCAACTTAGGGTTGGCTATGCTTCAAAAAGATGAGAACTAATGAAACTTTTCTGTAATATGTGCCAGTAATTTGTGGTGGGTCATGAAGGATTATAAAAGTCTGCTGTTTACACACGGAGACAGAAACCTTCCTATGGTTTGACGCACTCCTCTTGTCCTTTCAGATATGCAAGAACTGTACAGGCTGCTTTGATCGACATATCCCATGTGTTTCTCTGAACTGCCCAGTACTTTACAAGCTCTCCCGAGTAAATAGAGAACTATCCAAGGCACCGTATCTCCGGCAATTACTAGACCAGTTTTAAATTGTCAATATCACAGAATTCCAGGTGCTATTTTTCAGTGTTTACCACTAAACTGTTGTGCATGGTGCTTTTTCAACTTTCATCGAGTCAAGTATGTTCATTGTCTGTCTATTACCTGAAGACTATGAAGACTTTTATGATAACTGAATTAAAAATCGTATTCGTTGATCTCTGAATAGCTCACTTCTTACAATGTACAAATTCCTCATCCTTTCACCTTTTTAACATTGTTTTATAATGCCGGTGTTGAATTTGCTCCAGTATGTGTAACATCTTGTAAATCCATTTGAGTAGATCGTATTTACTTCCCTGTGGAAGGAGCACTGAAAACCTCTTTAAAAAAAGACATTCGTGTTTTCCTTGAACTGTCTGTATCAAGACATGTTACTTAGAGATACTCATTCACTTTATAATTTTGACTGCGAAATATTTTGTAAATACACTTTTTTACTTTTCAGACAACTGAGTAAAATAATGTGCAATGAATTTTATACAAATGATTTTCAAGTTGTTTGGTATATTTCCTCTAGGTTTTGCTTGACTCAGAGTAGAGTTGTTATTTTGATCAGACTGTGCAAACAGTAGTACCATGTGTAGCATTTTGAAACATTATTTTCTAAAACCGCTGTCTTGCTTTAGCTATTAATGGGGCATTGTGAGGAACTGTGCAAAGACATTTTTGTTACAAACCTGTGGGCCTGTTGCAATACTTTAAAAATAAAAAATTTTATTCCATTTTTGCTTGTTTTGTATAGACATTTCTATTGCTTCTAAATATGCTTAAAATATTTTCTTTCCTTATGTACTGTACAGTTAATCTTATTTGCCATCATCTTGAACACAAAATGTGTATTTAGAATATTTGTATAACTGTATATAAAAAAAGAATTATGTGGTCAGTGCATTGTTTTCTAAACTGGAAATCATTTTGTTTTAAAAGTTAATAATGGAAACCATATTAAAATTGAATAAAATACGAAATACAGCAGTGTGGTTTTATCTTGCTGTAAGTCGAATGCTCTTCATCTGTTCTATAAGCCTATACTAGTTACACCCTCCTTACCCCACCCCTTCTGAATTTTAATAAGGTAAATTTAACTCATATCCTAATTGATGCTGTAATTCCCTTACCCAAACTTTCAGATTTTTTTTTAATGGGAGCAAAAGTAGTCTAGGGAATGTTTAGCTTTCATCCTTTCAGAGTTCTACAAATCTACATTTTAGTGCATCTCCCATGTTCATTTAGATATAATGTCCAGAGGGAAGGCAAAAATTATATTAGTACTTCTTAATTATTTTCAATAGAAAAAATTTTAACATAGAAAGCTCATCTGGTTATGCACTGGAAATAGGTCTTCTATTTACATCATCTTTCTCATCAGAATAGCTAGACAAAATATTTTCAACGGAATAATCATTCTTAACCTCTTCATAATTGGACACAGCCAAACTAACAAGGAGGTATTCAGTACCTAGTGCTCAAAACTAGTTTTTGGCACTTAGCATATCTCTAGTTCCCTTTTCACTCTGCCCTCAGAGTCTGTAGCCTGACCGCCTTTTAATGAGCTGCATTTGCTGTTTCAATAACTGTCACCAGCGAGTGTGTTGAAACATGATCCTATTTTACAAAAAAACATTTGTAAGAAGCTTCCAATATACTTTCATAATTATTTCTCCTCCCTTTTAGAACAGCTATTAATAAAGATTTCTCTTTCACCCAGATTGAAAAAAAAACAAACTTTCATCTTCTGAGTTATGCTTAAGAAATAATCTGAACAATCCCTTATGTTAAAACTCTTCTCTCATTCTGTTCTCCTCCCACGCTACTTCCAACGCTAAGCTCCCCTCTGCTCCCACAGAGAGAGGCCCCAGTCAACAGCGGAGACAGGCAGATGCTGACAGGTAATGTTCAATTTTATATGAACTTCAGTTTCTAATAGTGTCTGTGAAGAAGGCCAAAATATTGGGGGGAAACATTAAACTGTGAACAGAGGAGCAGTTACAAAGAGCTCTTAGAGGAGGTAGTTCTGAGGGCTGGAGCGAGTTTGCAGACTGTGTTCAACCTTGCTGATTGTCACAGGGCATGTCCTCGCTGGTCTCGGAAGAAGCACTTGCCCTGCCATCAAGAATGCTGCCCTCCCAGAGCTGTACTTTATACTAGTCGAGTCTTGTTGCTGTAGAATGATCTGTCCATCTGTTCCCCAGTGTTTTAGTTTCTTAATAGCTGAAGCACAAGGATATTCTTTAAAGGCCTATCAAATAAGGCTTCTGTTGATTTCTCAACTTCAGAATGGCAATTCTTAAAACACTCACACATTTGATTTTATAAAGTAAAAATAAACCTGGTTATAAATGACATTATTAGGGCTCTGCCATGAAAACAGCGAAGAGGCGGGGAAGACGGCAGTGCACAAGTCGCTATTTTCAGGCTGGAAGAGTGTTCTCAGTAAGACCGTGCCTCTTGGAGTTGCCTGCCAGCTGCGCTCTACTCATTGTTACCCTCCTAAATACCTGTCTCTCCATGATAGGAGGAGGCTTGTTATACCTAACCATTTTTGGTTTTATAAATGAATGACTTTTGATACCATTAATGCCCTGGAGGTTTGCTTAATAAGTAGCTATAGGAAACAGTCGTGGGTGTTTTCTAGCACTGGGGATCTGAGGAGGAAGACGTAGCAGTAAAACTAGCACATGTGTCTCGTCTCCTCACTCTCATAACTGTTTTGTCACTTTGGTCGGAGCAGCTTACAAAGAAAAATATCTTGCAGAAGAACTGATTTATAAATGAGATTTCTGTACATATTTGGAAAGAAAATGTGACCAGGGAGACAAATGAAGCCATTTTAAAATCAAAATACAACCTTAGTGCCTGGAATCTTTCACTGACTGACTTGTTGGAGGGAAGGACAGGGAGGTTATGGATAATAACGATACATTCAGTTCAGTTCAATCGCTCAGTCGTATCCGACTCTTTGCAACCCCATGAATCGCAGCACGCCAGGATTCCCTGACCATGACCAACTCCCGGAGTTCACTCAAACTCATGTCTATCGAGTCGGTGATGCCATCCAGCCATCGCATCCTCTGTCGTCCCCTTCTCCTCCTGCCCCCAATCCCTCCCGGCATCAGAGTCTTTTCCAATGAGTCAACTCTTCACATGAGGTGGCCAAAGTACTGGAGTTTCAGTTTTAGCATCATTCCTTCCAAAGAAATCCCAGGGCTGATCTTTAGAATGGACTGCTTGGATCTCCTTGCAGTCCAAGGGACTCTCAAAAGTCTTCTCCAACACCACAGTTCAAAAGCATCAATTCTTCGGCGCCCAGCCTTCTTCACAGTCCAACTCTCACATCCATACATGACCACTGGAAAAACCATAGCCTTGACTAGATGGACCTTTGTTGGCAAAGTAATATCTCTGCTTTTCAACATGCTATCTAGGTTGGTCGTAACTTTTCTTCCAAGGAGTAAGCATCTTTTAATTTCATGGCTGCAGTCACCATCTGCAGTAATTATGGAGTCCCCAAAAATAAAGTCTTAACACTGTTTCCCCATCTATTTCCCATGAAGTGATGGGACCAGATGCCATGATCTTAGTTTTCTCGATGTTGAGCTTTAAGCCAACTTCTTCACTCTCCACTTTCACTTTCATCAAGAGGCTTTTGAGTTCCTCTTCACTTTCTGCCATAAGGGTGGTGTCATCTGCATATCTGAGGTTATTGATATTTCTCTCCCAGCAATCTTGATTCCAGCTTGTGCTTCTTCCAGCCCAGCGTTTCTCATGATGTTCTCTGCATTGAAGTTAAATGAGCAGGGTAACAATATACAGCCTTGACATACTCTTTTCCTATTTGGAACCAGTCAGTTGTTCCATGTCCAGTTCTAACTGTTGCTTCCTGACCTGCATATCTGTTTCTCAAGAGGCAGGTCAGGTGGTCTGGTATCCCATCTCTTGAAGAATTTTCCACAGTTTATTGTGATCCACACAGTCAAAGGCTTTGGCATAGTCAATAAAGCAGAAATAGATGTTTTTCTGGAACTCTCTTGCTTTTCCAATTATTCAACGGATGTTGGAAATTTGTTCTCTGGATCCTCTGCCTTTTCTAAAACCAGCTTGAACATCTGGAAGTTCACAGTTCACATATTGCTGAAGCCTGGCTTGGAGAATTTTGAGCATTACTTTACTAGTGTGTGAGATGAGTGCAATTGTGCAGTAGTTTGAGCATTCTTTGGCATTGCCTTTCTTTGGGATTGGAATGAACACTGACCTTGTCCAGTCCTGTGGCCACTGCTGAGTTTTCCAAATTTGCTGGCATATTGAGTGCAGCACTTTCACAGCATCATCTTCCAGGATTTGAAATAGCTCAACTGGAATTCCATCACCTCCACTAGCTTTGTTCGTAGTGATGCTTTCTAAGGCCCACTTGACTTCACATTCCAGGATGTCTGGCTCTAGGTCAGTGATCACACCATCATGATTATCTTGGTCTTGAAGATATTTTTTGTACAGTTCTCCTGTGTATTCTTGCCACCTCTTAGCATCTTCTGCTTCTGTTAGGTCCATACCATTTCTGTCCTTTATCGAGCCCATCTTTGCATGAAATGTTCCCTTGGTATCTCTGATTTTCTTGAAGAGATCGCTAGACTTTCCCATTCTGTTGTTTTCCTCTATTTCTTTGCACTGTTCACTGGGCAAGGCTTTCTTATCTCTCCTTGCTATTCTTTGGAACTCTGCATTCAAATGGGTATATCTTTCCTTTTCTCCTTTGCCTTTGGCTTCCCTTCTATTCACAGCTATTGTAAGGCCTCCTCAGACAACCATTTTGCCTCTTTGCATTTCTTTTCCTTGGGGATGGTCTTGATCCCTGCTTCCTGTACAATGTCACAAACCTCTGTCCATAGTTCTTCAGGCACTCTGTCTATCAGATCTAATCCCTTGAATGTATTTGTCACTTCCACTGTATAATCGTAAGGGATGTTATTTAGGTCATACCTGAATGGTGTAGTGGTTTTCCCTGCTTTCTTCAATTTGAATCTGAATTTGGCGATAAGGAGTTCATGATCTGAGCCACAGTCAGCTCCCAGTCATGTTTTTGCTGACTGTATAGAGCTTCTCCATCTTTGGCTGCAAAGAATATAATCAGTCTGATTTCGGTGTTGACCATCTGGTGATGTCCACGTGTAGAGTCTTCTCTCGTGTTGTTGGGAGAAGGCGTTTGCTATGACCAGTGAACTCTCTTGGAAAAATTCTATTAGCCTTTGCCCTGCTTCATTCTGTACTCCAAGGCCAAATTTGCCTGTTACTCCAGGTGTTTCTTGACTTCCTAGTTTTGCATTCCAGTCCCCTATAATGAAAAGGACATCTTTTTTGGGTGTTAGTTCTAAAAGGTCTTGTAGTTCTTCATAGAACCGTTCAACTTCAGCTTCTTCAGCGTTACTGGTTGGGGCATAGACTTGGATTACTGTGATATTGAATCTTGGAAATGAACAGAGATCATTCTGTCATTTTTGAGATTGCATCCAAGTACTGCATTAATGATACGTTAGGAGTAAGGAAATCCTGTGCCCTGGGGTTTCGCATGATTGTTAATGGTAACGCAGCCCTTTGGAAAAGGAACTGATTTGTCTACAGATATTAAGAAGTTTAAAAATAGTCATTTTCTTTCAAAATTCAGGATAATACCACCTGTCCTAACAGGCTTTAAGAATGGGAATGTGGGTGAATGCAAAATATGTACACAAATGTGAAGTATTAGTCATTCAATAAATACTTTGCATTTAAGTTATGCCCCACATTTTGTTCATCTAGAGAAACCAAAGTAATCCCCTGCCCTCGGGTACATCACAGTCTATTGGTAAAGACAGATAATTGACACTGGTTTCAAGAGGATGAAGATTTTTGCTGTCTCCATTGAATAAATCCAAAAATAAAAGAGAATACCAGAGCTGATCACTGTTAGAGAACTCCAGGAAGGCTTAGCCACAGAAGACCCCAGGTGGGAACTGAATATTCAAAAGGAGCAGCTAGTCCAGTGGGCTAGCATGAGCCCCAGGTCCTGGCCTCACCCACCAGCAGGCAGGCACCAGCCCTGCCTGAGGTCTCCTGGACCCTAACTCGGCTGACCAGTGAGCCAGCACTAGCCCCAGGACCCCTGGAGTTCCACAGCCAGACACGGCATGACCAAGCCCTAGCAACGAGCAACCCCGGTAGCCTCTGCAGAAGTCAGGGCCTGCAACCAACTCAGCCAGGGGCCAATCAAGCTTACTAGACTGCCCATACCAGTCAGCCTGCCACACAAGGATCACACAGCCAGCTCAGTGGGCATCCCTAGAGCATTCAGCTCTGGTGATGAGAGGGGAGTGTGCTGCCGGTACACACAGAGCATCGCCTACGATAGGCCACTTCTCCAAGGTCAGGAAAGGTACCCAACCCACCAGGTACGTTAAAAACATTACAGAAAATGAGGTGACAGAGGAAAGTACCCCAAAAGAAGAAACAAGATAAAGTCCAGAAGAAAAACTAAGTCAAGTGGATATAGGCAATTACCCAAGAAAGAATTCAGGGTAATGATCATAAAGATGATCAAAGAACTTGGGAGAAAAATGGATGAACAGAACAAGAAGTTATAAGTTTACAACAGAGAGTCCACAAATACAAAGAACTACCTACCAGGGATGAAGAATGCAGTAACTAAAATGAAAAATCCTGGTGGGAATCAATAGTAGACTGATACAGAAGAATGAATCAGCTAGCTGGAAGTCAGAGTAGTGGAAATCAGTGATGCCGATAAAAAAAAAGAAATGAGAACAGTTTAAGAGACCTCTGAGACAACAGTAAGGGTACAAATATTTGCTTTATGAGGATTCCAGAGGGAAAAGAAAAAGACAAAGAGGTTGAGAACACATTTGATACATAATAGCTGAAAACGTGCCTAACCTGGGAAAGGACACAGACATTCAAAACCAGGAAGCACAGAGAGTCCCAAACTAGATTAACCCAAAGTGGACCACACCAAGACACAGAGTAATTAAAATGACAAAAATTAAAGAGAAAATATTAAAATTGGAAAGGGAAAAACAAGGAGTTAACATAAAGGAACTCCCATAAGGCTAACAGCTGACTTTTCAGCAGACCAGAAGGGAGTGGGGGCTTTCCTAATTGGGGCTCAGACAGTAAAGAACCTGCCTGCAATGCAGGAGACCCAGGTTCAATCCCTGGGTTGGGAAGATACCCTGGAGAATGGAATAGCAACCTACTCCAGTATTCTTGCCTGGAGAATTTCATGGACAGAGGAGCCTGGCGGGCTATAGTCCATGGAAACTCACAGACACGACTGAGCAACTATCACTTTCAGAAGAGAGTGGCATGATATATTTAAAGTAATGAAAGGGAAAAGCCTATAACCAAGAAGATTCTACCCATCAAGGCTCTTGTTCAGATTTGATGGATAAATCAAAAGTTTTATAGACACACAAAAGCTAAAAGACTTCATCAGCACCACAACAGCATTATAAGAAATATTAAAGGAACTTCTCTAAGCAAAAAAGAAAAGATGACAATTAAAAATGTGAAACTTATGAAAAGGCTCATAAGTAAAGGGAAATATACACTAAAGGTAGTAAATCATCCACATGCAAAGTTACTGGGGAGGCTAAAATACAAAAGTAAAATCATCTGTATCCACAATGAGCAGCTAAAAGATACACAAACTATTTAGATGTATAATAATTTCAAAAACAGTAACTGTGAGGGGTAGAGAGTACAAATGAAGGGTTTTTAAAATGTATTTGAAATTGAGAGAACAGCAATCGAAAACAATCATACACACACACACACAGCCCTCCCTACTTCATGGTAACCACAAACCAAAAAATCAGGACTCAAAATATAACACTCGAGATAGTCATCATTCAAATCATAAGAACAAAAGAAGAAACAAAAAAAATCTGCAAAAACAACCCCAAAAGAATTAACAAAATGGCGATAATAATATATATATATCAATAATCATCATAAATGTAAACTGATTAAATGCTCCAACCAAAAGACAAAGAATGGCTGAATGGATACAAAACAAGACCTGTATATGCTGCCTACAAAAGACACACTTCAGGTCTTAAAGACAGAGAGAAAGTGAGGGAATAGAAAAAGGTGTTCCATGTGAATTGAAATCTAAAGAAAGCCCGAGTACCAATATTTATATCTGACAAAACAGACTTTAAAATGAAGACTTTTATAAGAGACCTAGAAAGATGTTACATGATGACCAATGGATCAATCAAAGAAGATAAAACAACTGCAAATATATATGCACCCAACACAGAAGCACCTAAATAGATAAAGCAAATATTAATGGACATAAGAGAAGAAACCAATAATGACACATAGTAGAAGGGGATTTTAATACCCCATTTACATCAGTGACAGATCATCCAGAACAAAAAAACTACTAAGAAAATGTTGGCTTAAAATGACATATTATATCAAGTGCACTTAGCAGATACATACAGATAGATGATTCCATTCAAAAGTACCAGAATACACATTCTTTTCAAGTGTACATGGAACACTCTCCAGGACAGATCACATGCTAGGCCACAAAACAAACCTTACTAAATCTGAGAAAACTGAAACAGTATCAAGCATCTTTTGTGAAGACACTATGAGACTAAAAAACAATTACCAGAAAAAAACTTAAAAAACCCAAAAAAACAAACACACACACACACACAAAGGGTGGAGTCTAAACAATATGCTCTCTCTGCTAAGTCACCAGTCATGTTCGACTCTGTGTGACCCCATAGATGGCAGCCCACCAGGCCCTGCTGTCCCTGGGATTCTCCAGGCAAGAACACTATGCTACTAAATGTGCTACTAAATAAATAATGAATCACTGAGGAAATCAAACAGGAGATAGAAAAATACTTGGAGACCAATGAAAACAAAAACACAATGATCCAAAATATATGGGACACAGCAAAAGCAGTTTAAAAGAGTTTACAGCAATACAAGCTTACCTCAGAAAACAAGAAAAAATCTCAACTAAACAACCTAAACTATGACTAAAGGAACTAGAAAAAGTAGAATAAATAAAAGCCAACATTGATAGAAGAAGAAAAAGCATAAAGATCAGAGCAGAAATAAATGAAATAGAGACTAAAAAAATACAATGCAAAAAACTCAATGAAACTATGAACTAAAAAAACCAACTGTATACCACAGGGAACTCTGTTCAGTATTCTGTAATAACCTAAATAGGAAAATAACCTGAAAAAGAATAGGTACATGTATATATATAACTGAAACACTTTGCTGTACACCCGAAACCAACACAACATTGTTATCAACTATGCTCTAATAAAAAATTTAGAATTTTTTTAAAGAAAAATAAGTCTAAAAAAATAGAAAAAAAAATCAGTGAATCTAAGAGCTGATTCTTTGAAAAGACAAACAAAATTGATAAACCTTTACCCACACTTATCAAGAAAAAGAGTGCCCAAAGCAATAAAATCAGAAATGGAAAAGCAGTAGTTATAGCTGACACCACAGAAAGACAAAGGCCCATAAGACACGATTACAAACAACTATATCCCAAGAAAAGGGACAACCTAGACAACGTGGACAAATGCCTAGAAACATAAAATCTCCCAACAGCGAACCAGGAAGAAATAGAAAATACTGAACAAATTACCAGTGATGAAATTCAATCTGTAATTTAAAAAACCTCCCAAGAGAACTTTCCTGGTGGTTTGGTTGTTAAGAATCCGCCTGCCAATGCAAAGGACACAAGTTGAATACCTGGTCCAGAAAAATTCCACATGCCACAGAACAGGCAAACCCACGTACCACAACTACGGACCCTGGGCTCTAGACAGGAAGTTGTTAATACTGAGCCCACACACACTACTGAAGCCCAGAACAACTGACCCATCACAACTGCACACCCTAGAGCCCATGCTCCACAGTGAGAAGCCACCACAATGAGAAGCCCATGCACAAGAAGACCCAGAGCAGGCAAAAATAAATAAATGATTAAAAATTAAAAAAAAAAACTCCCAATAAGTAAAAGGTCATTGCCAGATAGGTTCACTGGTGAATTCTACCAAACATGTAGAGAACAGCTAATACCTATCCTTCTCATACTATTCCAAAAATTTCAGAGGAAAGAATGCTTTCTAACTCATTCAATGAGGCCAGGATCACCCTGATACCAGACAAAGATATCACACAAAAAGAAAATAATAGGCTAACACCATTGATGATACCGTTCAATATCACAGTAATCCGAGTCTATGTGCCCTGACCAGTAATGAAGAAGCTGAACGGTTCTATGAAGACCTACAAGACCTTCTAGAACTAACACCCAAAAGAGATGTCCTTTTCATTATAGGGGACTGGAATGCAAAACTAGGAAGTCAAGAAACACCTGGAGTAACAGGCAAATTTGGCCTTGGAGTACAGAATGAAGCAGGGCAAAGGCTAATAGAGTTTTTCCAAGAGAGTGCACTGGTCACAGCAAACACCTTTTCCCAACAACACAAGAGAAGACTCTACACGTGGACATCACCAGATGGTCAACACCGAAATCAGACTGATTATATTCTTTGCAGCCAAAGATGGAGAAGCTCTATACAGTCAGCAAAAACATGACTGGGAGCTGACTGTGGCTCAGATCATGAACTCCTTATCGCCAAATTCAGATTCAAATTGAAGAAAGCAGGGAAAACCACTACACCATTCAGGTATGACCTAAATAACATCCCTTACGATTATACAGTGGAAGTGACAAATACATTCAAGGGATTAGATCTGATAGACAGAGTGCCTGAAGAACTATGGACAGAGGTTTGTGACATTGTACAGGAAGCAGGGATCAAGACCATCCCCAAGGAAAAGAAATGCAAAGAGGCAAAATGGTTGTCTGAGGAGGCCTTACAATAGCTGTGAATAGAAGGGAAGCAAAAGGCAAAGGAGAAAAGGAAAGATATAAGCATCTGAATGCAGAGTTCCAAAGAATAGCAAGGAAAGATAAGAAAGCCTTGCCCAGTGATCAGTGCAAAGAAATAGAGGAAAACAACAGAATGGGAAAGTCTAGCGATCTCTTCAAGAAAATCAGAGATACCAAGGGAACATTTCATGCAAAGATGGGCTCAATAAAGGACAGAAATGGTATGGACCTAACAGAAGCAGAAGATATTAAGAAGAGGTGGCAAGAATACACAGAAGAACTGTACAAAAAAGATCTTAACAACCCAGATAATCATGATGGTGTGATCACTGACCTAGAGCCAGACATCCTGGAATGTGAAGTCAAGCAGGCCTTAGGAAACATCACTACGAACAAAGCTAGTGGAGGTGATGGAATTCCAGTTGAGCTATTTCAAATCCTGGAAGATGATGCTGTGAAAGTGCTGCACTCAATATGCCAGCAAATTTGGAAAACTCAGCAGTGGCCACAGGACTAGAAAAGGTCAATGTTCATTCCAATCCCAAAGAACGGCAATGCCAAAGAATGCTCAAACTACCACATAATTGCACTCATCTCACACGCTAGTAAAGTAATGCTCAAAATTCTCCAAGCCAGGCTTCAGCAATATGTGAACCGTGAACTTCCATATGTTCAAGCTGGTTTTAGAAAAGGCAGAGGAACCAGAGATCAAATTGCCAACATCCGCTGGATCATGGAAAAAGCAAGAGAGTTCCAGAAAAACATCTATTTCTGCTTTATTGACTATGCCAAAGCCTTTGACTGTGTGGACCAAACAAACTCTGGAAAATTCTGAAAGAGATGGGAATATCAGACCACCTGACCTGCCTCTTGAGAAATTTGTATGCAGGTCAGGAAACAACAGAATTGGACATGAAGAACAGACTGGTTCCAAATAGGAAAAGGAGTACATTGAGGCTGTATATTGTCACCCTGCTTATTTAACTTATATGCAGAGTACATCATGAGAAATGCTGGGCTGAATGAAGCACAAGCTGGAATCAAGATTGCCGGGAGAAATATCAATAACCTCAGATACACAGATGACACCACCCTTATGGCAGAAAGTGAAGAACTAAAAAGCCTCTTGATGAAAGTGAAAAGAGGAGAGTGAAAAGGTTGGCTTTAAACTCAACATTAAAAAAACTAAGATCATGGCATCTGGTTCCATCACTCCATGGCAAATAGATGGGGAAACAATGGAAACAGTGACAGACTTTATTTTGGGGGGGGGGGGTGCAAATGGTGACTACAGCCATGAAATTAAAAGATGCTTGCTCCTTGGAAGAAAAGTTATGACCAAAATAGACAGCAGATTAAAAAGCAGAGACATTACTTTGCCAACAAAGGTCCATCTAGTCAAAGCTATGGCTTTTTCAATAGTCATGTATGGATGTGAGAGTTGGACTATAAAGAAAGCTGAGTGCCGAAGAATGGATGCTTTTGAACTGTGGTGTTGGAGAAGACTTTTGGGAGTCCCTTGGACTGCAAGGAGATCCAACCAGTCCATCCTAAAGGAGATCAGTCCTGAATATGCATTGGAAGGACTGATGTTGAAGCTGAAACTCCAATACTTTGGCCACCTGATGTGAAGAACTGACCCATTTGAAAAGACCCTTATGCTGGGAAAGATTGAAGGCAGGAAGAGAAGGGGACGACAGAAGATGAGATGGTTGGATGGCATCACCAACTCAATACACATGGGTTTAAGTAAGCTCTGGGAGCTGGTGATGGACAGGGAGGCCTGGCGTGCTGCGGTTCATAGGGTCGCAGAGTTGGACACGACTGAGCGACTGAACTGAACTGAACACTATTGATAGATACAAGTACAGAAATTCTCAACAAAATCATAGCAAATTGAATTTGACAGTATATTAAAAGGATTATACACACATGAGGTTTATCTCAAGGATGCAAGGATTTTTCAACATCTGCAAATCCATCAGTGTGATACACAACATCAATAAACTGAAGATCATAAAAACCGTATGATCATCTCAATACACACTTGAGATGTATGTATGTACATACTTAAGGTGTACTCAATACACACTTGTCAAAAGGAAAAGCTTTTGACAAAATTCAACACCTATTTATAATTAAAAAAAAAAAACTTCCTTAAAGTGGGCATAGAGGAAACATACCTCAACATAATAAAGGCCATATATGACAACCTGTAGCCAGCATCATACTCAATGGGGAAAAGCTAAAAGCATTTCCTCCAAGATCAGAAACATGACAAGGATATCTACTCTCATCACTTTAATTCAACAGAATTTTGGAGAAGAAAAGGAAATAAAAGGGAATCCAAAGTGGAAAGAAGTTAAATTGTCACTTTCTGCAGATGACATGATACTACTTATACATAAAGCTACTAGAGCTCATAATGAATTTGGTAAAGTTGCAGGATTCAAAATACACAAAAATCCGTTATATTTATATATACTAAAACCAAAATATCATAAAGAAAAATTAATGAAACCCCATTTACTACCATGGCAAAAAGAATAAAGTATCAAGGAATAAACCTACTGTCTTAAGGAGACAAAAGACCTGTACTCCAAAAACTGTAAAATGCTGATGAAAGAAATCAAATATGGCACAAACAGATGGAAAGATATTCTTCTATGTTCTTGGATTAGAAGAATCAATGGTGCCAAAATGACTATACTACCCAAGGCAATCTACAGAGTCAATACAATCCCTATCAAATCACCACAGAACTAAAACAAAAAAATTTTTAGTTTCTATAAAGACACAAAAGACTCCAAATAGCCAAAGCAATATTGAGAAAGAAAAAATGGAGCTGGAAAAATCGGGTCCAATGACTCCACTCATCAAAACTGTATGGTACTAGCACAAAAACAGAAATACAGATTAATGGGACAGGACAGAAAGCCCATGAGTAAACCCATGCACCTATGGCCAATTAATCTATGACAAGGAACACAAGACTATACAATGGAGAAAAGACAATCTCTTCAATAAACGGTGCTAGGAAAACTGGACAGCTATGTGTAAAAACTAATTCATGGATCACAGCCTCGTCATGGTGAAGGGGCTTCCATAACTCAATGAAGCTATAAGCCATGCTGTGCAGGGCCACCTAAGATGAACAGGCCACAGTGAAGACTTCTTATAAAACGTGGTCCTCTGGAGGAGTAAATGGCAAACCACTCCAGTAGTCTTGCTGTGAGAACTCCATGAACGTCATGAAAAGGCAAAAGGATATGACACTGGAAGATGAGCCCCCAGGTCAGACTGGGTCCAATATGCTACTGGGGAAGAGTGGAGGACAATCACTAATCGCTCCAGAAAGAATGAAGCGGCTGGGCCAAAGCGGAAATGATGCTCAGTTGTGGATGTGTCTGGTGGTGAAAGTAAAGTCTGATGCTGTAAAGAACAATATTGCATAGGAAGCTGGAGTATTAGGGGTCCCTGAATCAAAGTAAGTTGGACATAGTCAAGCAGGAGATGGCAGGAATGAACATCAACATCTTAGGAATCAGTGAACTAAAATGGACAGGAATGGGCGAATTTAATTCAGGTGACCATAATAACTACTACTGTTGGCAAGAATCTCTGAGAAGAAATGGAGTAGCCCTCATAGTCAATTAGAGCCTGAAATGCAGCCCTTGGGTGCAGCCTCAAAAATGACAGTATCTTTGTTCATGTCTAAGGCAAACCATTCAACATCACAGTAATCCAAGTCTATACCCCAACCACTGATGATAAAGAAGCTGAAGTTGACTGGTTCTATAAAGATCACAACACCTTCTAGAACTAACACCAAAAAAGAATGTCCTTTTCATCATGGGGATTAGAATGCAACAATAAGAGGTCAAGAGATATCTGGAACAACAGGCAAATTTGGCCTTTGAGTACAAAATGAAGCAGGGCAAAGGCTAACAGAATTTTGTCAAGAGAACACATTGGTCATAGCAAATACCCTTTCCCAACAACCCAAGAGAGGACTTTCTACATAGGGACATCACCAGATTTTTAATACCAAAATCAGATTGATTATATTCTTTGCAGTCAAAGATGGAGAAGCTCTATACAGTCAGCAAAAGTAAGATCTGGAGCTGACTGGGGCTCAAATCATGAGCTCCTTATTGCAAAATTCAGGCTTAAATTGAAGAAAGTAAGGAAAACCACTAGACCACTCAGGTATGACCTAAATCAAACCCCTTATAATTATACAGTGGAGGTGACAAATAGCTTTAAGGGATCAGATCTGGTAGAGAGTGCCTGAACTATGGACAGAGGTTCGTAACACTATATAGGAGGCAGTGACAAAGACCATCCCAAAGAAAAAGAAAAGCAAGAAGGCAAACTGGTTGTCTGAGGAGGCTTTACAAATAGCTGAGGAAAGAAGAGAAGTGAAAAGCAGGGGAGAAAGGGAAAGACATACCCAACTGAATGTAGAGTTCCAGAGAACAGCAAGGAGAGATCAGAAGGCCTTCTTAAATGAACAACGTGAAGAAATAGAGGAAAACAATAGAATGGGAAAGACGAGAGACCTCTTCAGGTCAACATATCAAGTGAACACTTCATGCAAGGATGGGCATGATAAAGGACAGAAACAGTAAGAAGCAGCAGAAGAGATTAAGAAGAGGTGGCAAGAATACACAGAAGAACTATACAAAAAAGCCTTAATGACCAGGATAACCATGATGCTGTGGTCACCCACCTAGAGCCAGACGTCCTGGTGTGTGAAGTTAGGTGGGCCTTAGGAAGCATTACTATGAACGAAGTTAGATAGAATTCCAACTGAGCAAAGAGCTACTTAAAATATTAAAAGATGATGCTCTTAAAGTGCCGCACTCAGTATGCCAGCAAATTTGGAAAACTCAGTAGTGGACACAGGACTGGAAAAGGTCAGTTTTGATTCCAATCCCAAAGAAGGGCAATGCCAAAGAATGTTCAAACTATGGCACAACTGCACTCATTTCATATGCTAACAGGTTAACTCAAAATCCTTCAAGCTAGGCTTCAGCAGTACATGACCCTAGAACTTCCAGACACACAAGCTGAGTTTAGAAAATGCTGAGGAACCAGAGATCAAATTGCCAACATCCACTGGATTATAGAAAAAGAGAATTCCAGAAAAACATCTGCTTCATTGACTACATTAAAGCTTTTAATTCTGTGGATCACAACAAACTGTGAAAAATTCTTAAAGAGATGGGAATACCCAGACCACCTCACCTGTCTCCTGAGAAATCTGTACATGGGTCAAGAATCGACAGTTAGAACTGGACATGGAATAAATGACTGGTTCAAAATGACTGGAAAGAAGTAAGACAAGGTTGTATATTGTCATTCTGCTTATTTAACTTATATGCAGAGTACATGGTGCAAAATGCCAGGCTGGATGAATCACAAGCTGGAATCAAGATTACTGGGAGAAACATCAACAACTTCAAAAAAAATGGAAATAAAAACGAAAACAAATAAGACCTACTCCAACTCAAAAGCTTTTGGACAGCAAAGATAACCATAAACAAAACAAAAAGACAACCCACAGAATGGTAAGAAAATATTTGCAAACTACGCAACTGACAAGGGATTAGTATCCAAATTTTACAAACAGCTCATGTGGAATAATTAAAAAAAAAAACAACACACAATCTAAAAATCGGCAGAAGACCTAAACAGACATTTCTCCAAAGACATACAGACCGCCAAGAGGCACATGAAAAGATGTTTAACATCACTGATTATTAGAGAAATGCAAATCATAGAAATGCAAATCAAATGCAAATACAAACCTATCACCTCACACCAGTCAGAATGACCATCATCCAAAAATGTACAAACAATAAATGCTAGAGAGAGTGTGGAAAGAAGGGACCCCTTCTACACAGCTGGTAGGAATGTAAACTGGTACAGTCACTCTGGAGAATAGTATGAAGGTTCCTTAGAAACTAAACATAGAGCTATCATATGCTCCTCCTACAATCCAACTTTCACACATACACCCAGCGAAAAACACGGTCCAAGACAGTACATGCACCCCAGCATTCACTGCAGCGCTGTTTACAACAGCCAAGACATGCAAGCAACCCAAACGTCCATTGACAGGGATGAATAAAGATGTGGCGCATATACACATGGAATGTTAATCACTAAGAAGGATGAAATAATGCTATCTGCAACAACATGGATGGGCCTAGAGGGTGTCATACTGAGTGAAGGCAGACAGAGAGGGAAAAATATCGTATGACATCCCTTATATGTGGAATCTAAAAGAAAATGATACAAATGAGATTACAACACAGAAAGAAACTCATAGACCTAGAGAACAGCTTATGGCTGTGGGGCGGGGGCGGGGCAGGAGGGACAGGGAGTTTGAGATGGACATGTACACACTGCTATATTTAAAGTGGATAACCAACAAGGCCCTGCTGCACAGCGCATGGAACTCTGCTCAGTGTTATATGGCAGCCTAGATGGGAGGGGATTTGAGGGAAAATGGATACATGTATATGGATGGCTAGGTCCCTTCACTGTTCATCTGAAATCATCACAACATTGTTAATCTACTATATCCCAACACAAAATAAAAACTTCAAAAAAAAAAGGAAAAAGATGTGGTACATACATAAATGGAACATTACTCAACTATGGAAAAGAAAGAAATAATGCCACGTGCAACAAACTGGATGCACCGAGAGACTGTCATACTGAGTGAAGTTAGATAAAGACACACATCATATGACATCACTTACATGCAGAATCTTTAAAAAAAAACCTGATACAAATCAACTTATTTACAAAACGGAAACAGACTCACAGACTTAAAGAATGAATTTACGGTTACCAGGGGTGAGTTTGGGAGTGACATGTACACACTGCTATGTTTAAAGTGGATATTCAACAAGGACCTACGATATAGCACAGGGAACTCTGCACAATATTATGTAACAACACAAATAGGAAAAAAATTTTAAAGAACAGACACATGTATAACTGAATCACTTTGCTGTACATCTAAACTAATACATATACAGAAGAACTATTGTGTCTCTAAACACTAATAACCAAATATTAGAAAGTGAAATTAAGAAAGCAGTCCTATTTACAATTTACAATGGCATCAAAATGAATAAATATAAACTTAACTAAGGAGGTAAAAGCCCTGTACACTGAAAAGTGTAAGACACTAATAAAAGAAATTGAAAACATAAATAAAAAGATATTCACGCTCAAGGATTGAAAGAATTAATATTTCTTTTTAGAATAAATATTTTTAAATGTCCATACTACTCAAACAAATCTACAGATTCAATGCAGTCCAGATCAAAATTCCAATGATATTTTCCACAAAAATAAAACAATTTTAAAATTTGAATGGAAGCACAAAAATCCCAGGTAGCCAAAACTATCTTAAGAAAGAAGAAAAAAGCTGGAGGCATCATGCACCCTGGTTTCAAACTATATTACAGACTTAGAGTAATCAAAACAGTATGGCTGGGAGGGGGAAGACACATAGGCCAATGAAACCTATACCTTTAGAGCACCCAGAAATAAATCCATACATGTATGGTTGATTGACATACAACAAAGGAGCCAAGAGAATACAGTGAGGGAAGGACAGTCTCTTTAATAAATGGTGCTGGGAAAACTGGACAGCTACATACAAAAGAATGAAAGAGGACCACTGTTTTATACTATACACAAAAGTTAACTCAAAATGGATTAAATTGAATGTAAAACCTTAAGCCATAAAAATTCTAGAAGAAAACAGGTCGTAAGTATCCTGACATCAGTCTTGGCTATGATTTTCTAGACTTGACACTAAAATCAAAGGCAATAAAAACAATAATAAACAAATGGAACTATATCAAATTAAACAGTTTCTGCACAGCAAAGGAAACCATCAACAAAACGGCAACCTAACAAATGGGAGAAAATATTTGCAAATTTATTTATATAAACAAACAGCACACACACACAAAAAAAGCAGTATGACCTGAAAATGGGCAGGGGATCTGAGGAGATGTTTTTCCAGAGAAGACATACATATGGCCAACAGTTACTGAAAAAGTGGTCAGCAACATTAATCATCAGGAAAATGCAAATTAAAATCAAAGAGAGATCACCTCACATCTGTTAAAATGGCTATTATCAAAATCAAAAAAGTGTGAAATAACAAGTGTTAGCAAAGATGTGGAGAAAAAGAAAAACCCTTGTGCACTGTTGATGGAACTGTAATTTGGTCCAGCCACTATGGTAAACAGTATGGAGTTTCTTCAAATAGAATAGAACTATCATACAACCCACCAATTTTCCTTCTAGATATCTATTCAAAGGAAATGAAATCACTTTCTTGAAAAGAAATGTGTGTGCCCGTGTTCACTGCAGCATTGTTTACAATAGCCAAACAGGGAAACAGTGCAAGCGCCCACTGATGGATGAATAAAGGGAGTATGACATGTGTGGACACATGCGTGTGTACGTGGTAGACTGCTAATCATAAAAAAGAAACCCTGCCATTTGCATCTACATGAATGGACCTTAGAGTTACTATGCTCAGTAAGTCCAAGAAAGACAAATACTGTATAATATCACTTACACGTGGAAACTTAAAAGCTGAATTCATAGATACATAGAACACATTGGTGATTGCAAGAGTTGGGGGGTGGGGAGTCGACAAAATGGGTGAAGAGGGTCACAAGGTAAAAGCTTCCAGTTATAAAATAAGTAAATCCTGGGGATATACAGTGAAGCAGTGGTGACTGTAGTTAACCATAGTATACTGAGCACAATAAAGGAGGCAATAAACAAGGAGACAACCCACAGGATGGGAGGAAGGATTTGCAAACAAAGCAACCAGCAAGGGATTAATCTCCAAAATAAACAAATAGCTCATGCAGCTCGATGTAAAAAAAAAAAAAAAATCTAAAAATGGGTAGAAGATCTAAATAAGACATTTCTTCAAAGAAGACATACAGATGCCCAAAAAGCACATGAAAAGATGCTCAAAATCACTAATTATGAGAGAAATGCAAATCAAAACTACAATGAGGTATCACCTCACACCAATCAGAATGTCCATCATCAAAAAGTCTACAAACAATAAATTCTGGAGAGGGTATGGAGAAAAGGGAACCCTCCTACACTGTTGGTGGGAAGGTAAATTGGTACAACTATTATGGAGAACAGTAGAGATGTTCCTTATAAAAAACTAAAAATAGAACTACCATATGATCCAGCATGGAGAAGGCAATGGCACCCCACTCCAGTACTCTCCTGGAAAATCCCATGGATGGAGGAGCCTGGTGGGCTGCAGTCCATGGGGTCGCTAAGAGTCAGACACGACTGAGCGACTTCACTTTCACTTTTCCCTTTCATGCATTGGAGAAGGAAATGGCAACCCACTCCGGTGTTCTTGCCTGGAGAATCCCAGGGACGGGGAGCCTGGTAGGCTGTCGTCTATGGTGTCGCACAGATCGGACACGACTGAAGTGACTTAGCAGCATGATCCAGCAATCCCACTCCTGGGCACACCTCTGGAGAAAACTCTAATTCAAAAAGTTACATATCACTCCCATGTTCATTGCAGTGCTATTTACAATGGCCAAGACATGGAAGCAATCTAAATGTCCATCAACAGATAAATGGATAAGGAAAATGTGGTACTCTCATCTGGAATGACTGGCCTGACTCCAGAAAAAAAAAAAAAAAAGATGTGATACCTATATACAATGGAACATTACTTAGTCATTTAAAAAAAGAATGAAATAATGCCACTATGTATAACATGGATGGATCTAGAGATTATCATACTAAGTGAAGTAAGTCAAAGACAAGTGGAAGTGCTTATATGTGGAATCTAAAAAAATGACACAAATGAACTTATTTATAAAACAGAAATAGTATCATGAAGGTAGAAACAAACTTATGGTTAACCACGGTAGGGGAGAGGGATAAATTGGGAGACTGAGATTGACATATACACACTACTATTGTAAAATAGAATAAGGACCTACTATATAGCACAGAGAACTCTACTAAATACTCAGTAATGACTTATATGGGAAAATAATCTAAAAAAAGAGTGGATATATGTATAACTGATTCGCTTTGCTGTATACCAGACTAACACAACAGTGTTGTAGATCAACTACACTCCCCCCAAAATTAAAAAGAAAACAAGTGTACTGAATACTTGAAAGAGTACATCATGAGAAACGCTGGGCTGGAAGAAGCACAAGCTGGAATCAAGATTGCCGGGAGAAATATCAATAACCTCAGATATGCAGATGACACCACCCTTATGGCAGAAAGTGAAGAGGAACTCAAAAGCCTCTTGATGAAAGTGAGAGAGGAGAGTGAAAAAGTTGGCTTAAAGCTCAACATTCAGAAAACTAAGATCATGGCATCTGGTCCCATCACTTCATGGCAAATAGGTGGGGAAACAGTGTCAAACTTTATTTTTTTGGGGCTCCAAAATCACTGCAGATGGTGATTGAAGCCATGAAATTAAAAGACGCTTACTCCTTGGAAGGAAAGTTATGACCAACCTAGATAGCATATTCAAAAGCAGAGACATTACTTTGCCAACAAAGGTCCGTCTAGTCAAGGCTATAGTTTTTCCAGTGGTCATGTATGGATGTGAGAGTTGGACTATACAGAAAGCTGAGTGCCGAAGAATTGATGCTTTTGAACTGTGGTGTTGGAGAAGACTCTTGAGAGTCCTTTGGACTGCAAGGAGATCCAACCAGTCCATCCTAAAGGAGACCAGTCCTGGGTGTTCATTGGAAGGACTGATGCTGAGGCTGAAGCAATACTTTGGCCACCTCATGCAAAGAGTTGACTCACTGGAAAAGACCCTGATGCTGGGAGGGATTGGGGGCAGGAGGAGAAGGGGACGACAGAGGATGAGATGGTTGGATGGCATCATCGACTTGATGGACATGAGTTTGGGTAAACTCCAGGAGTTAGTGATGGATAGGGAGGCCTGGCATGCTGCAATTCATGGGGTCACAAAGAGTCAGACACGACTGAGCAACTGAATTGAACTGAAGAGAATAAATCTTAAAAGTTCTCATCACAAGAAAAAAAATATGTAACTGTGTGGAGATAGATTAACATCTAACTAAACCTACTGTGGTAATCATTTCACAGTATATACACATATCAAATGATTTTGTTGTACGCCAAAAACTAATACAGTGTTAAATGCCAATGATGTCTCAATATCAATTAATCAGAATGCATTTATTTATGTTCATTTATAGGTATATATAAGATCCTCTGGAGAAGGGAACAGCTACCCACTACAGTATTCTGGCCTGCAGAATTCCATGGACAGAGGAGCCTGGTGGGCTACAGTCCATGGGATCACAAGGAGTCAGACATGATTGAGCGACTTTCACACACACACACACAGAGGTATACAGAGAGCTTCCTGATGGCTCAGACAGTAAAGAATCTGCTTGCAATGCAAGAGACACTAGAGCCTTGGGTTCATTCCCTGGGTCAGGAAGATCCCCTGGAAGAGGAAATAGCAACCCACTCCAGTATTCTTGCCTGGAGAATTCCACAGGCAAAGGAGCCTCACGGGCTACAGCCCATGGGGTCGCAAAGAGTCGGACACAATTGAAGCGACTGAGCGTACATACACAGGTATATACATAAACACATTTTTATGTTTGCACAGATAAAATCTCTAGCAGGTACACAAATATAATAAGAATGGTTGTTTTAACGGATCAAGGGTAAATAACATTTTTAAATTCACCTCTGTACTGTTTGATTTTATTACTATGCACACATATGACCCACTAAAAACAACTGTATGCTCTTGGTGCTTCTCACTCTTTTGTTGCTGGTGGGCTCATCTCAGCTGCTTGGTCAGGTCCAAGGAAGTCCGTCCTTTGCCTGGCGCCTGAGCGGAGAGCTCACCAGGCCTGGTGTGGCTCCTAGTCACACGTATTCTTACTGACTTACCAGGACAACTAAGTGTCCTGTGACCCATAACCCCATTAGCTTAGTTAGGGTGCCCCAACTGGCCTTCCTGGCCATAACAGTTATGGGAGGGAAAAAAAACAAACCTCATTATTTCCCTTTTGTACATGGTCGCTTTTCTAAACTAATGAACATTAGTTTCTTATTGAAGTTCCCCACTGTGGTTGCTTTTTCTTTGACTGTGTGGTTTGGGAATAATAACAATAGTAGCAGACATTCGTTGTGTGCTTAACTGTGTTTGTTTGCTAGGGCTGCCATAAAAAATATCATAAACAAGGTGCTTTAAACAACAGAGATCCTTCCCATTATTCTGGAGGTTCTGAGATCAAGGCACTGGGAGGGCTGCTTTGCTACGTGGCCTCTCCGTGGCTTGTAGGAGGCTATCTTCTGTGTCTTCATCTGATCTTGCCTCTGTCTCTTTTCTGATAAAGACACCTGTCATATTGGATTAGTGTACACCCTAATAAACTCATTTCAGTTTAATTGCCTCTCTAAAAGCCCTGTCTCCAGTCACAGTCTAGGATACTGGAGGGCTGGGGGAGGGGGTTGGACTTCAAAATCTGCTTGCCTATGAATGCAACCCATGGCACAAGAATAAGCAATGCAGCCCAGGTAATAGACAGCAGAGTCAGAATTTGAATCCAGGCTCCAGATCATAAGACTCTTCAGCTCTATACTGCACATGAATTTTTTTTTCATGTATTCTTCTGGATCCATTAAAGTTTCTCAAAGGAGAGAGAATTAAATGGCTGCTATAGTACACCAACAGAAAAATTCTGCTCCTCCAAGAACAACAAAAAAATTGCACTCCCCAAACAATGATCATTTCCAGTGGAAGGTACCAGAGGGGCCCTGCCAGTCCTCAAGTGTGTCCTTGTGAACCACAGTCTTTTACCCCATCTTTCCAGCCCAGGGAACCCTTAGGAGCGGGTGGTGTGGTCATTCAGCCCACTCACGCCTCGCCAAGTTCATGGAAGATGAAATGGGTGTGCAAGGATCAACAAAGCCCCTGCTTCCTCATGTAAGCATTAGGGACCATGTGATGACCAGCGTTGGATGTCACAGTCAGTTATGCTTGAAATCCCATCTGGCCCAATACCGAGGCTTCTAGAGGTTTTGGTTTATGATGAGCCAGAAACGGCCAAGTTTTGCCCACAGTCCCTGGCACGAGGCAAAGGTACAAGAGGATCCCTGTGCAGAGTGAAGTGCACAGCTGTAAACTGGGCCACTGAAAGCAGAGCCAGCAGGGGTCACATAAGGATACCCAGAATGTCACCTACAACTGCTCCCGCAAGACAAGGGAGAACGTGGTCATTTAGTTTCTCTCAGCTTAAACGTCCCACTTTAAAAAAATATCCTTTTCTAAGACCCCCATAAAGAATGAAGGGGATAAGGAAGTTGCTGTATACCTGAATCACAATCCAAGTTTCAAGTATTTAACCAAACCATCACCACAGTTGTTTTAAACAAGTTAAGAAATAGGCAGTCTTTCACCTGCTGGGCCCCGTACAGAGGAAGCAAGGAGAGGTAGCCCAGCTGCTGCCTGATGTGCAATTTGAAAATCTCCTTTCCTTTCTGAAACAGAGACATCCCTGCCATCCTCTTAATTAGGGAAGCATTAATATCATTCAAGCAAAACATTAAAATTCGCAACTCCATCTAGTCAAGGCTATGGTTTTTCCTGTGGTCATGTATGGATGTGAGAGTTGGACTGTGAAGAAAGCTGAGGAATTGATGCTTTTGAACTGTGGTGTTGGAGAAGACTCTTGAGAGTCCCTTGGACTGCAAGGAGATCCAGCCAGTCCATTCTAAAGGAGATCAGCCCTGGGTGTTCTTTGGAAGGAATGATGCTAAAGCTGAAACTCCAGTACTTTGGCCACCTCATGCGAAGGGTTGATTCATTGGAAAAGTCTCTGATGCTGGGAGGGATTGGGGGCAGGAGGAGAAGGGGACGACAGAGGATGAGATGGCTGGATGGCATCACCAACTCGATGGACATGAGTTTGAGTGAACTCCGGGAGTTGGTGATGGACAGGGAGGCCTGGCGTGCTGTGATTCATGCGGTTGCAAAGAGTCGGACACGACTGAGCAACTGAACTGAACTGAATAGCTTCTTTGGTGGACTTGTAAGGTTAGAGATTATGTCATAAACTTCTTTAAGAGGAGCTGAAGGGCCAAAAATGTTAGATGTCATCAGAGATTCTAGATGTCATTTCTAAAATATCCATGTGAAGTGAAAATAAAATACTATTCCCATTTTAGGAACCAATACACTATCACACACATTTGGCGCACTCATAATCTAAACTCTAGAAATATTCTTGACTAATTTCTGGAGAGATACCAAACTCATTTTTAAAAATCCATGAAATAAGACACAAATTTTATCTTTAACCAGTATCAGTGTTTATTTACATCAATATTTTACTAAAACAAGCTTTTACATTGTATAAAGTCATATAAACAGTGAGCAGGCTTAAATCCAAATGTAAGAAATCTACAAGTTTACCGCTCCTCCTCCATTAAGCCCCCCAAAACAAAAGTGACTAGCAAAAACCTGTCTAGAAGAGCAACTTCCAAAAGAGCCGGGTTTGGTTTTTGGGGGGACAGAATTTCAACCAGTACTGATTACCCCCTTTAACTGACCAAGCAGCAGCAGCAATAACACGAAATATGAGAGCTCTCCCTTTCCATTTCTCCTTCAGAGAAAGTACACAGGATTTCAAGCATCCATAAAAGAAACATGATGTAACCAAGCTGTAAATCACCCTTTAAAAACCATTGCAACAAGTTTAGAAGTTTCAGTTCTCTGCATTGATAAAAGCAGCAGTTCTCAACCTCTACTGCACATTACTTTAGGGGGTACTTTCAAAAATATCAACATTCAGGCCCCACTTCACACCAATTAAATTCTTATTTAAGTGAAAAGGCTGGCATCAGTAGATTTTGAACACTGTTAGCTGATTCTAACAGCAGTTAGGGTTGAAAAAAAACACTGGAGCAAAATGGCTGATCTCTTGGTCAGGGGAACAAGAATACATGCTGCAATTAACGTTTTTCCTTCAGGCTGTTTTTCCTCCTGGAGTTTATGGGTTTCAGAGGGTGTAAAAGCAAAATGTCACTTTGCCCTGCTTCTGTATCCTTATCACAGTCTGCAGACACTCCCTCTGCCCCTCACCAAGATAAAACCAAAGTAACAGGGTCACCTAACTGGCTCTGATCTCAGAAACAATAAAATCACGAACATTTCCCATAAGCCTGGACTCCCTAACAAAGCAATTCTATCCCTGGCTTTTGCTGCACTGGCATCTGAAGACTTGTCACAATCTCTATGAATATGAATATGTCACGACCTCTTATGAATATGTGGGGGCTTTCCTGATAGCTCAGTTGGTAAAGAATCTGCCTGCAATGGAGGAGACACCGGTTCAATTCCTGGGTTGGGAAGATCCCCTGGAGAAGGGAAAGGTTACCTACTCCAGTATTCTGGCCTGGAGAATTCCACGGACTGTATAGTCCATGGGGTCACAAAGACTCGGACGCGACTGAGCAACTTTCACTTCACTGTCTATGAATATGATAAATATGTGGGAGAGGTACTGCTTTTCCATTATGAACAGACTAACGCAAACTTGGAAACTTTGGTACATGTTGCTTTTCTCCTTAAATAATTGTGTTTCTACTTAGCAAGCCAGTCCTTCTCTTTGAGGTAAACTTTTCCTGTCCTAAATGCTTCTGTCTCTGAGCTTATCTTCACTAAGAGTAAAGGCCCAAAGAGTATGTGGACCCAGAACTCGATAATCCCCACCTAAGGAAAAAAACTTCTCAAGTGAATGAGAACCAGCTCAGTTAACCCATAGGTGTTTGAAGGTGTGACCCAAGATTCCAGTTCAACCAGGAATGTGTCCTTTGGCTCCTGTGAACAATTCCCGAGGTGTCAGAGGCCCCTGCTGCCGCTTTCTGCAGCAGGTTTTCACTGTATTCACCTCAACTGCACTGTGCTAAATCATTTGTATAAAGCTCTAAATCAAGTATCACTCCAGAGATTACATGTAGAAATACTGGAAATGAACAGACACAGACATACACCAAGGAAACAAGAGCCTGGCTCTTGTCAATACTGACTTTTCCGGAACTGGTAAAACCCTTTACAACAGGCTTTACTGATGCTTCAGCTAACAAAGACTGTCATGGCAAATCTTACTTGAAATATTAAAGCATAAGCTCAATGCCAGCAAGGATCCCACCTGCCTTGTCCTCTGCTATGTTCCCGCAGCAGATTACCGAGCACAGTAAATGCTCAGCGCATGTGCTTAGTCGCTTCAGTCATGTCCGACTCTGTGACCCTATGGACCGCAGCCCACCAGGCTCCTCTATCCAAGGAATTCTCCAGGCAAGAATACTAGAATGGGTTGCCGTGCCCTCCTCCAGGGGATCTTCCCAACCCAGGGATCTGACCTGCATCTCTTACATCTCCCGCATTGGCAGGCAGGCTTATCATCACTAGCACCACCTGGGAGCCCAAATGCTCAGTAGATACCTGCTAAATAACTAAAATGTTTAGACTTGGAAATTTTTCTGGTTCACAGAAATTAGAGCTTTAATAAGATCTCTTGCAAATTGGGAATCCTCTTTTCTCTCTCTTAAGTACACATGCTACCCTATTAAGAGAGAGCTTTTGTCCTTGATGGAAATTGTACAGTTCACTACCAACTTTGTCTAATAAGCTCCTCAAAAATGATCTACCACTGGATGTGACTGTTTTTCCAACTTTGATTCAAAACATGAACCAGACCATCTCCCTAGAGCCTGACAATTTGTATCCCATTCAGGCATCTGCTAGCAAATATCCAATAAACCCAGTACTACCCCAGGTACAGAGCAGACAGGGGAACTTCCTTTTTGGTTGTGACAGTGCCCATATCAGAGCAGCAGGGAGAGAAGTGTCAAGATGGCCACTCTCTGGATGGGGGCAACAGGTACCGACCCAAGAGAGGCCAAGTAACGGGCTGGTCAACAACTCCTGAGGCCAGGCTCTGCCCAGTAAGGACAAGAGCAGCTACTCAAGTCAGTCAGACAGGTTTCCTCTGGAATTTGGACTAGATATACAGAGGATGGGCCTAAGGGAGGAGGAACAGGGAGAAGTTCCACCGACAGGCAGAACTGCTTTGACAAACAAGCAGAGAGCAGCCTGGCCCCAGCACCAGGCCCATTGCAGCCCATGGTTCCCTGACCACACACTATCTCTTCCAAGGTGGCCAGGGGGAGTCTCTATGTTTCCAAACAAAGGAGAACATGACTCGAGACTAGCCATTTAGCAGAAAACAGGGATCAAAAATCCCTAAATACATGATAATGATACTTGGTACTCCAAGGACAGGAGAGGAAGTTTCATTAATACTTAGTCTACAGTGCCTAGCACAAAGTAAGCTCTCAGTGTAAGCTTAGTGACCGAACAAAGATTGGAAGCAGAAATAACAAAACTGTGAGGTAGATACCTGACATTTAAGTTCATTTACTCAGGGTATGGGTGATATTAAGCTAATTATAATGCACCAAAAGCCTGCCTAGAGTTTGAAGCGATAGTGTTTCCCTCTTCCTAGTGGATTAGAATAATATCTAAGCAGAATAATAAAAATAAAGCACCCCTCAAAATTAAAACCAGAATCATCATATGATTCATCAATTTCACTTATGGGGATATACCTAAAAGAATGAAAAGCAGAGACTAGAGGACTTACTGTATCACACACGGAACTATACTCAATATTTCATAATAATCTATAAGGGAAAAAGTCTAAAAAGAACACAGACACATGTATATATTTATATATATCATATTTATATAATACACATACAACTGAATCACTATGCCGTACACTTCAAACAACATTGTAAAATCAACTATACTTCAATATTTAAAAATTAAAAAAGCAGGTATTTGTACATCAATGTTCATAGCAGCATTATTCACAACTGCCAAAAGGTGAAAGCAAAGCATGTAGCCATCAACATATAAATAGGTAAACAAAATATGCATACAACAGAGTATTGTTTATTTTTACAAAGGAAATTCTGACACATTTTGCAGTAAGATGGACCTTGAGGATGTTACACTAAATAAAATAACCTGGTCATAAAAGGACAAATACTGTTTGTATCCACTTATATGAGGTACTTAAGAGCAGTCAAACACTCAGAGACAGAAAGTAGAACGATGGTTGTCAGGGGCTGGAAGGAGGGTGGAATTGGCGAGTTACTGTTCAATGGCTTGAGAGTTTCAGTTTTGCAAGATAAAAAATGTTCTGCAGATGATGGCAATGACTATAGCACAATAATGATAATGCCCTTAATGCCACTGAACTGTACACTTAAAAATGGTTAAAACGATAAATTTTGTTATGCGTATTTTATCACAACTAAAAAGGATTAAAAAAAAAAAAAAGAAAGCACCTTATTAATCACAATAAATTGTTCAGAAGCTAGAAAGCCCAACCCCTTAAGCTACTCATGTCATCTTACAACTTCAGAACATTTCTCCAGGCCATCCATTTACTAACATTACCAAATGCATCAAAGGCAAGCTGCAATAATTTAGAGATCAGAAACTGAGGCATTCTGCAATTAAAAATATAAGTCAAAAGGAAGACAGGAGACAATAATAAGAATCAATAGTCACAGTGCAAGAACCTAAGGGATCCTCCTTGTTGTTGTTGAAGAATTAAAAGAAATAAAAAGGGCAGAAATACAGGACAAGAGAAGACATAATTACAATTACCACAGGAAAATGTTGGAAAATAAAGAACAATTCTCTTTGATTGTAAAAATTCAGTGCTGTACAGTTTTAAATCATTAAATATGAGACTATTTAAACCTAAATAAAAATCCAACTCAGGCTCAACCTAGCTCAAGTGCCAACTGGCCAAAGTGCATTAAAGGAGAGAGCTTTAATATTCCTTCTGACAACCAAATCACCAGCTTTGGATTGCTTCTTTTATACCCAAGAAAACCAACACCTTCTCTTTTAGATCACCAGGTCTTTCTTAAATGCCATAATTTATATTACGCCATTTAACAAGGTATCTATCACAACCTTCTGACCCCAGATAGTAGTTAATCAATCTCTAGAACAACAGGAAATAAAGCCTTCCTGGAAATATCTTGTGTGATGACTTGTTTGACGCTTTGTTTCTCCCACTGGACCTGTGTTATCTACATATGGCAGCCACCGGCCAATGCAGATACTGGACAGTACTGCATTAGAGGTAAGTTCCATGAAGGCAGGAAATTTCTGATTTTTCACCAGTGTACATCTCCCACAGAAACTACCAAACAAGAGGCATTCGATAACATGTGAAATAAATATTCAACAGCTAATGCAGCAAATGGAGAGGACTGAAGAGAACTCAGTCTTAGAATAGTGTATACAAATGGAGGGGGTTCATGGGGACTATAGACTCCCAGAGATTTAGATTTATTTAGAAAACCTAAAAGAAAACAAATGAAATTCCCAACAGTAGCAGCAAAGAATTTAACATTCCCAAAAAGTGGACCTTGCTACCCAAAGTGTGGTCGACCCGTGGGCCAACAGCACCTAGGAGCTTGTTAGAAATGAAGAATCTCAGTCCCTAACCCAGTCCAACTAAATCAGAATCTGCATTTTAAGACGCAATTCTAATGCACATTAAAGTATGAGAAGCACCCATCTATTTCTCTATTTTTCCAGACTGAGCAAGTATTCTTCACTCAGCAAGTTTGAAAAACACACTGCACACAACTACATGTAAATCGACAATAACCTTCATAAAAATTTCAACTTAAAAGAACAATTGTAACAAACTTTGAAATCACACAGTAAGCTTTTCTGTATCCCTTCCCTATCACCTCTACCCCTGCGCTACATCCCCACACTATAAGAAAATATCAGACACACACAGCATCTGTGGGCTCCACATACAGACATATACACACGCACACATTCACAACAAAACATTACGAATACATATTATGAACCAGGGCACCCAAGAAACACAAGGGACCCCAGAAGACTGTATCTACTTTCACTAAGAATTTTAAGCTCTATTTTAGTAATAATTTTTAAGTGGCAGGATTGAATGCTACATTGCTATAATAATACAAAAGTTCTGGTTATGAGAAAACTATCCTGATTATTCAATAAATCTACTTGAAACAAAATCATTTTACATGGAATCTGGGTCTCACATTTTTCAGGGGTGTGTTGATACTCTCTTTTTGTTCTTAATAAATTACAACTATTCAAACTAAAAACCAGTCCACCAAATGTAGTATCAATACATTCTAGACATAAAATTCAAGTTGTTTCTGATACTTTATCTGGAAGAAGGAAATTTTTTTTACCCCTTTACCCTTGTCTTGGGAAACTAAGCTGACTAGAAATGTAAGAACTTTCTAGGTATTTAGGATTATGATTACATTTGCCCCTTAAAAATTTTAGGTACTTCCCTAATCTTCTACCATGACCTTTTTTATACCTTCATATATAATAAAAAATTATTTTTTTTAAAGATTTTTCTTTAAAAAATAACAGGGATTGAAAAATGCTCTCAAAGTCTTCTTGGACTTTACTATGAAAATACCATTAGACCGAAACTTACGAATTTCCCTCATATTAAGCTGCATTTGAACTGGTTAAAAGTACAGTGGAAAAGAGCACAACCTAAAATCTCAAGGGAAAAAGCCTAATTCTGAGTCAGGTTTATTGGCCTGGTCTATAGGGAGTTTTCCATTCCTGCACTAGAACATTCAGTAGGTTGTATCTATTATCACTTTTGGTGACTACTGAAGGATTTTTCCCCAGCTAAAGTTTTCTGGCTCCCTTGAGTGTTGCAGACATTTGAGTATAGCAGACACACCCTAAGGTGACCCCCAGTAATCAGATACATCCATATACTATCCTCTTCCCTAGAGTTTGGACAGACTCTGAGACTTCCTTCTAGTCTACAAAATCTGGCAAAAGGGACAGGATGTCACTCCCATGATTACACGGTATCATTTAAAACCCCAGCTCAGTTGGCTCCAGTGAGATTCTCCTGCTGGCTTTGAAGAAACAAGCTGCCATGCTTCGAAAGGATCTATGAGAGGGCCTAGCAATCGAGACAGGTGCCTGCTGACAGCCAGGAAAAAAAAAAAAAAATGGAGATCTCCGTCTACTACCTCAAGGAACTGAATTACTGTCAAAAACCACACAGCGTAGAAGGGAAGTCCAAGCTTTACAAAGCACAGCTCTTTCAACAGCCTGACTGCAGCCCATGAGATCCTGAGCAGAGAACCAACCCAGTGAAGTCATGCCCAAATTCTTGACTCAAGAAAACTGTGAGGTTAAAGAAATAAAAGGTCTGTTGTTCTAAGCTGTTAAATTTGTGATACAATAATTTGTTACTCAGAAATAGAAAACTTCGGTATTGGTTACTTGAGTATCGGCAGACACTTATTTAACTAAGAACTGATTATCAGGATGAAGGCTAATTCCTGGAATTGTACTGTCTTATCTTTCCAATATGGAAATACATTATCAAACTTTAACAATCCCTATAATCTCATATGGCCATTCACATTTTGGTTTGTGGAATTCTAATGCATTTTTCATGGATTTCCAAGTTTTCTATCATGTTCTTATTCCCTTATTTCTCTGAGTTGCACTTTTATCCTTTAAATGTCGATGCCACAGGTTGAATCCCTATTCTGGCAAGCCGCCCGGATGCCAAATAGTTGCTACTGCCTACATTCCAACAACCTGAGAAAGGGCAGTAAGTGGAGTGGACCTAATCTCCAAGTTCCAGCTAAGAGAAAAGGATAGAATAAAGAAAGCAAGAAGAATAGGCTTTTCACTGTTAATTTCTCCACCAGCTCTCTCCAAAACTGTCAGATTGTTAAAATGACCAATAACGGACAGTAGTCAAGAAAGGTACTATTTTCCACTTATGAAAAAACAAAGGCAAATTTACAGAAATTAGTTAAAAAGTAGACATACCGCAACCAAGTAGAAATTAGGTATTATTCAGCACAAAATGTGCTAAGAAGAAGAGAACAAAATCTGTCATCAATGCCAGTCATTTATCAAAGGATACCCCACACCAGATTTGCCATGCTCACGATCCCTCTTAAGCCCCCAAGCCACTTTCAAATCATTACTTGGATTTCCGAGATATTTCAAACTCAGGGAGAAGGAGGTCCAGAGGCCTAACACAGGTATTCCAATCGCTGGAAAAGACTGTGTCTCACGGTTAATTAAAAGAGCAGTCTAATTTACAGTGCTTACAACGTGACTACCAACTAGACTCAATAAGGAGCAACTCCTGGAACAGCAGACTCATTCCCAGATTGTCACTGAGGTAACCAAAGGACCACAAGAGACCCCGTTCACAGCCCTACTACTAACATAGTAACTCTGAAACAGCTTTAAAAACTGCAACAAGGCATCTCCAAATCCTGTGTGAACACAGAGAAAATGAGCATATAAAAATAACTTCTTCTTAAAATGTCTGTAAAAATAGTACAATCTCCATCATTGAACGAACCACTGTATTCACTGAAACTAAGACACTGATTGTAAAATGCAACATTACTTTATAGAAGTATATGGGAAAAAACTCAATTTTGTCACATTAAATGATCACTGATTTTAACACATACTTTGATTTCAGAGATGTTAAAAATGTGAAAAAAAAAAGGTGCATCTCAGCATCAATGACATACAGTGCTAAAAATGTATTCCTCATAATTATTCAAATAAAGTATTAAATACTGAGTCTCTTACATTGACGTTATTCATAATCAGTAGCACATTCTTAAAGCTATTCATTTTTTTTCCACTTCTCATTTGAAATGACGAATGGAGTGGCACTTATGTTCATTTCTGACAGACACCTTGCACAAAATGTAAAAATGAGGGATTCCCATTTGAAAGTCATCTCACTTTCATTAGAGACCCAGACCAGGAGATGAGATAAACAAGGCCTACGTAAGTCAGATGACTGAGTACAGGGCCAGACTAGGAAGCAGCAGTGGAGGTTGAAGCCAGGTCTCCAGCACCTGTTCTCTGCTCTCTTCATAAAAATCTGAAAACATCAGTAATTACCATGTTTTGATCCAACACTACAGAGTAAAACAATTAACAGAAATCTCTGTCCATTTTCAAAGATGTCTCTTTATGAAACGATTCTCAACTTCCCTGGCAGAATACTGATGACAGAGAATTTGTTTGGCTAACCGATTCAACTACTAAACAGTTTTGCTTTATCTGAATGGCACACCCAACTTCTCAAAAACAAATGCCTTCTCTGCATGCTCTGAGGAGGGGTGAAGGCCATAAAATATCACCTACTCAGCCACATGCCACCAAACACTAGCCTCACAACAGGATCCTGCTGTATGAGATCACTGGTTCTTTATGAAAGGCTCTGGGGATTACAGAACATTTCAAAACTTTTTAGCATTTGCTATACTCGGACCTAGAAATTGTGATCCTCAAAGCTTGTTACAAATATATTATGCTTTGCTCTGACTGGCCTCCTTAGAACTGGTGATTATTTGAACAGTCAGTAAATAATCCATCCTCTCAAAGCATCAGTCCCTTTTGTCCTGGTTTCTTGCAAGGTAATTCACAGAGGAGTTGCCAGTATTAACTGGAGAGGATTCAAACATTAACACATTTGAGTAGGAATGGTTGGGGACTTCAGCCGTAGGCTCCATCAAAATATTTCTAGATGTCTCTATTACAGAATTCCTCATCGTATCATTCATTTCAATCACTTCAAAGTCCATTTCATTCCATTTTTCTGCATCATCTTCTTCATTCTCTTCCTCATAGTCATTGAGCCCAGAGCTAGAAAGCAGAGCTTTCTGGTCCTCACTTTTCCTGTGTTCTTTTCGCTGACGATCAAGCGGCAAGGTGGCTAATTTGTACAGCACAGGAAATAAAATAGCAGTGGCTATTGATGACCCCAAAGAGGTGTACAAAACTACAGGCAAATCAGGGTATTTGCCTTGAAGAATTCCAATTACTGCAGGAATAGCCATTTCTCCCAGGGCGGCACCGACTACAAAAAATGCTGCAGCTTTCCCATGGATGGTCGTGTACTGCTCAATCCAAGACACTCCACTGGGGAACGTGGTTGCCATTGAGGCCCCATACACTGAAGTCGCTATCCAAAGACAAACTGGGCTCTTGTTGAAAAGCACCAGAAATAAAGATGAAGTCAGGCTGCCAATGTTGCTCAGCACAATCATGGTTCCAGGTTGTAAACATGTAGCAAAAAAGATTGCCATGCCCCTGCAGGCTGCAAAGGTCCCCCAGAAGATGGAGTTCAACCCGGCCGCTTCCCTTTCTTTCATGCCAGCATGGGTGGTTGCAAATGAGAAAACGTAAGAGCCATATGTCACCTCAGCTCCAACATAAAAAAAGAAGAACAGGAAAAGGAGACAGAGAAGGGCATTGTGGTATTTGGCTCTTCGAAACCTTTGAGCAGATACTCTTGCTTTTTCTTGCTTTGAGCTTTTCTTTAAAAACAGAGCGAAAAAAAAGAGAGCAACTACAAAAATATAAGTACCGATAACAGCGTAAGCCCACAGCAAATTCATATCATCAGGTATTCCAAATAGAGATTCTGAGTCAGCTTCAGATGACTGGTTGAAGGCAGATTGGTTAAAGTCAGCCTCTGTGCGGTTTTCAGCAGACACCGTCGTGCCCAATGCCAATTTAGCCAGCAGTGGAGCCAAAAAGGCACCTAGGGCAAAGCTGAAGTGTAAGGCCTGCATGTGCGGGGCTCCTTTGTCCCCCCAAATAGCCAAGATTAGGACGTTACCACCTATCAATGAAAGATGGAGAATGGTTTAATTATAGTAACTTGGCAAAATAGAAAAAAGTTCATTACTATCAGAAAGAAATATTTCACGTGGCACAAGAATTATAATATTCTAAGTTATCAACTGTGGCAACTAAGTCAATTCTACGATTAGTCCTTATGACTAAGTCAATTCTAACTCACCAACACTACCAAGAAACTTTCAGCACTAGAACCTCCCACACTCACAAATGGAGTTCTATAATCTAGTAAAGCACTATCTCCGAGAGCTAAGTACATTAGCCCAAGGCTTTTCACAATACAGTTCCAATAGCAGCTCTGAATACTTTGGCCACCTGATGTGAACAGCCAACTCATCAGAAAAGACTGTGATGCTGGGAAAGACTGAAGGCAAAAGGAGAAAAGTGTGGCAGAGGATGAGATGGTTAGATAGCATCACCAACTCAACGGACATGAATTTGAGCAAACTCCAGGAGATAGTGGAGGTCAGAGGAGCCTGGTGTACTGCAGTCCACGGGGTCACAAAGAGGTGGACACAACTCAGAAACTGAACAACAATAATACCAGGCACAGGAGGGGTGGGGGTAGGGAAGGATATTTATAGTTACTTACTTCTAAATGTTTTAAATATATAAATATATAATATATATAAATATATATTTCTATATAAATATATAATAAATATATATTATCACATAGTAGCCAAATGACCAAATTTTTCTATACTGGAAATCAATAGCCACTTGAGGAAAATTACTTATGTATACAGCAGGTGCAAAACACATATTCAGAACCCTGACCATGACAGGATTCTGCCCGTTACAAGAACAAGTAACAAGGATGCCTTCTAACATCTGCGGTCATACTGTAGGTATCTACAGGGTGAAAACGAGAAGCATCAAATATTTTTTTCTTTCTTTTTAATAGATTTGCACACATACAATTCTATCCTGTAATTTCACAACCAAATTAAACCCAAAGTAAAAAATATTTCCCCAACCTATCAAATACCAAGGAAGAGGTGGAGAAAGTTGGCTCTGGGGGGAACGAATGTCACATACATTATTTAGTACATTTTAAAAAATAAAGATACATGAGGGCAGCAACTTTTGAGAGAAAAGGAAAAGGGAAATAATACACAACACAGGTTTCTTAGTTTGAAAGGCAGAGTGCATTTTAAATTGGAGAGCTGCTTCTATGTTTCCTCAGCCATATAATGGTTCCAAACTTGGTTTCATCTGTTAATTCATCAATTCTTCCCACATTACAATGATAAAGACCTAGCCCAACTGAAAGCCTGCTCATCTGCATTGTAATCACCCACACCGGGGCCCCTCTCCTCTTTGAATATTGTAAATCAACAAACTCTCAAAGAACAAAACCCCCTGAATTCACTCTGTGGTTGGCTGCTCAAAAACAGGCACTCTACCTGGCAAGAAGGGTGGTACTGACTGGGAGACCCCATGGAAAACACAGCAGGTCAGAGTCATTTTAGGGGACAGTGCAAGTGACAATTTAATATCAGCTGCTCTTTTTCTAGTAGAAAGACGCTAGTCCCAGAGACGATAATGAAGGGCTCACTAACCTGTATCCAGAATGCCAATTGAAACACCGAAGGTGGACATCATGACGATCAGTAACACTGCAGTCTTACAAAATGGAACGAGATAAAGACCAACTGTGGTAGCGAACATTGACACCCCTGAGAAAAAAGGTCAAAGTCAGCTATGAAAAATACTATTTATGGCAAAGGGTCATGGATGAAGTCAACATCATAAAAACTCTCAAAAATGCAGAACAGGTCAAATTAAAATTGAGTAACGAGCAGAGGAAAGGTTCTGCTTCTATGAAGTTATTTCATTTAAAAGCTTCTATCATCCTTATGAACTATAAAGTTTAAGCTATTCTAATATTAGTGTAACTAGAAATGTAATGTATGTTTTGATTATTAGCAGTACTAGAAGTGTACTAGTTACACTTCTAGTACTGCTAATAATCAAAACATACATTATACCACACGGCAAAATTTTATAGCCAGACAGCTCAAAAATTATTGATTTTTAACAACCTAAACAGATTTTTAGATAAAGGTAAAAAATTAAGTGCAATTACCATAGTAGTCTGTAGTAGAAATGTATTAAACGGTGGCACTAGTGGTAAAGAATCTGCCTGCCAATGCAGGAGACACAAGAGACATGGGTTCAATCCATGGATCAGGAAGATCCCCTGGAGTAGGAAATGGCACCCCACTCCAGTATTCTTGCCAAGAAAATTCCAAGGAGAGAGGAGCCTGGCAGGCTACAATCCATGGTAAGCACATAGAGTCAGACACAATTGATCAACTGAGCACGCAGCACAAACAGATCTGTTTGAAGACTAGGGAGGGAAATGTAAGAAATACATTCTTTCAACCCACTATGGAAATCAGAGGGATTATTGACTCATTCATCAACAAGAGTAATTATCTCCTTCCAAAGCAGTTTTGTCACATTAATCCAGATTTTCTCTAAACATGTCAATTTATCCAAAAAAGAGTAAGTTAAAAGCTTTGCTATCTATTTTGAGAGTGAGGTGGAGAGGCCTGGGTTGATCACTCACAAGGAGCAGCTGGGACAAAAATTTAGCATTCATCATTTCACCCACCATCCCTTCCGACCTTTGTTCTCAGCCCAGTGTCTAGTCTGGGCAGGTCTGAGGAGTTTATTCTCATCTATGGCCCCAGAAAATCTGCCCTAAACACTGACAAACAGAGCTCTTTAAACAACTGGCATGTGATGCAGCAGTGGTATCTAGACCACAGTGAAGGTCAGGAGGGCTAAGGATTGCTAACACACTGGGACTCATCTAAGTTTCCAGAGGCATCCAGCCCAGATTCCAAGCAACTGCCAAGAAGAGAGCAAGCAGCAGAGGAGCCTGGCTTCCAGTGAGGATGCCTAAACACTACTTTTAAGCTGTCAACCATTCTGCAAGCCAGTATGTTTCATATTTAAAAGCAAGCTGTAAATTCCTTGCAAGTCTCAAAGAAGCTGAAACTGTCGTTTACTCACCCAAAAGGAGGAAATGATTCATACTGTCGAAAAGAACTCCACCAATCACAGAGCCACCCAGGTATCCAAAGGCACGGCCCACAAAAATCAGAGAAAGACGGCTGATGTTGCGGTTCACATTCGTTGCCAAGTCTTGAAACGTGGGTCCCAGTATAGCAACACTCATCCCCTAAAATTCAAAAAGACAGAAGTTTTTATTTACAATCATTAAAATAATGTCTATGTATGTGGTAGCTTTTTTCACTATAAAAAGGGAAGAGGGAACTTCAACGGACAGTAGGAGATTAAGTCCCAAAGTTAAATTCATAATGAACCGACTAATAGTACTACTAGAGCTACAGACTATTTCTGGTGTGTCAAATCCTATGGTTTTTCTCATCCTGACAACTCTCAAATTGAACTTTAAAAAAATTAATTCTTTTAGCTTTTTGGTGCAATTATGTTTCCGTTTTGAACAATACCAGAAAAGACTACAGTATTTCTATTAACAGTAAAATGTAACATTAAAAAACGTTTTTGAAAGTTTTAAGTAGTCTGAAACACACTGCATGCACAAATAACACAAGAATTGTGATGCTAAAAATTTATGTTTTCAAGCCATCAAAATAGTATCGCATTTTTGATGCTGTTAAAACAGCAGAACTTCTGGATGTACATAGGGTCCTTCTTTAAAATTATACGTATAAAACATGCAAGAGAGAAACAATTTGAACGTTTCCCAATCTACATTTTTCTTCAAGAAAACCAAAGCCTCAGGGGTACAGTCTGTAAGGCTTTCTTAGACAATATTACATACACCTGCATGCAACAGATTTAAAAATAAAATTTTATTCAAAGACATGTAACTTTAGCAAAAACTAGGGGCTGCATTTGGCTTTCATAGGAAATTCGTTGGACACTCAAAAAAATGTTTCCAATCGGTCTACATTTCAAGAATAAGTGATTCTAATTGCATGACTCTGCCCTAAACGCTTGGATGTAGCCCCTCCCCAGACGCGGGCACAGGCACAGAGCTAGCGACTAATACATGAAGGGAAGGCAGTGCCCCAGCTGTAACCAAATTAGTCCCACCTGCAACGCATTTAACAGGACGAGGAACGGCGTTTGCATTGACTTTTCTTCAAATACAAATACTCTAAGAATCACCTGTGCCTCAGGGAAAGATATTAAGTGGCCAGAAGTGACAGCTCAGAGAACTCACCCTCCCAACTCCCCAAGACCCCAATATTTAAGACAAGCTACTAAGGGAAGTTTTCTGGAATAAAGTAACCGCCTTATTCCAGAAAACGACGGCCAAGAAGTTTGGCAAAAGGCTAAACTAGCCTTACACTTTGTTCTAGGAAAAACATTCAAGAATCAGAAAATTTGTTTTACATACGATTGTAGGCAGACTAGGAAACAGTATTCCTGGCTCAACCACTTAACCGGCTGTGTGGTCCGAAAAAGTCACTCTTCCTGCGTGGGTCTATTTTCCCATTTGCAAGAATAAGGGGTCAATTCAGTCAAACGAAGACGAGAACCCAATAAAGCAGCTTTGTGCAATAATTTGGGGGTTGGGTGAGAGGCTGTAGACCTGGCGATCCCTCTTGCATTCCCCTGACCCCACAGAGGAGAGGCAGAAAGGTTTGCTGGAACTGGATAACATTATATATTACGAAAATCTATTTTACACTTGACAATATTTCTCGAAAATCGTAATTGTGCCCATTTTACAGACTGCAAAACTGAGGCTCGGGCAGATGGATGAGCCCAAGGTCACAGAGTCTGCAAGCGGCGGAGACAAGAGCTCAGAAGGCCGCGTTCTCTGCAGAACGTCTGCCCTCGTCTCGGTTTGGGAGGGTTCCAGCCCCGGCTCTCACCAGCCCCAAGAAGGCGGCACACAGGAGGACGGTGATGAACCAGCGCAGCATGCTGTCTGCCCGGCCGCTCCTCCGGGAGCCCACCACTGCCTCCGGCTCATTCTCCGCCGGGGCCTCGGCCTGGAGAAGCCGCTGCCCGGCAGCCGGGGCCCCGGCCCCACAGGGTTCCAGTTCCAGCTCCATCGTGGCGGCTCCCGAGCAGCGGTATCGCTACCCCTCGGCTTCTCAGCGGAGCCTCGGGAACTCGGCACCCTGCCCGGGCCTCGTGCCTCCAGAGCCTGCGGTCCCGGCTGGCGCCACCTCCCCGGGGTGGCCCTAGTCCGGGCGGAGGAGTCGAACTTTGGGACGCGCCGGCCGTCCCAGGCTGCGGCCGCACGCCCTCCCTCACGCAGGCGCCTGCGCAGATCACGTGGCGGAAATGTGGCCTCTCGCCAACCGCGGCCTCTCCCCAAACCGGAAGTTGATGTGGTTGCCCAGGAGACCCGACGTCTCTCTCAGGCCTCAGCATCACACTTAGCTGAGCCCACCGAGGCCCTGCAGGCGGGCGCCCCGTGGCGGAGCAAGCTGAAGCTGCAGCTTGGGACGAGTTAGGAGGTAAGATGCAGCCGAGCCGTCACGAGGAATTGCTGGCCGAGAAACGCAAGGTATGGCTTCGCGCCCGCTCCCCGGGTCTCTTCGTGGGGCGGGCGGGTGGGGCAAAGGGAACCACAAGATCTCTCTCTTATACAAGTTTACAAAAGTTCTGCCCTAGTTCCTTTGGGTTCTGTCGACTATTGATCTGAGGTTCGCCAGTCACTCCACATTTGTTGAGCCACTATGTAAACTTTCACGTGTATGATCTCAATTGATCCTCTTAACAACACTCTAAATTCCATATTATACTGGTTTTACAGATAGGAGAGTGAAGTCATAGAAACTAACAACTTGCCCAAGGTCAGTGAGCGAATCAGTGGCTCTTCATAAACAGTGTAATACTAGCTCAAAAAAGAAATCTGGAGCCAAAGCTGCGGTTTCTAGCACACACTCGCCCCAATCTCTACAAATATTTCCATTGTTGTTAGGAAGTGGAGCAGGGCATCGATTTGCAGAATCCTTGAATTAAGAGTAACTTCCCAGGTGGTGCTAGTGATAAAGAATCCGCCTGCCAATGCAGGGACGTAGAAGACGCAGGTTCCATCCCTGGGTTGAGTAGATCCCCTGGAGTAGGAATTGGCAAGCCACTCCAGTATTCTTGCCTGGAAAGTTCCCTGGACAGAGAAGCCTGGCCGGCTGCACTCCATGGGGTCGCAGGGAGTCGACCATATCATAGAGCATGATGATACGGAGACGACTGAGCGTGAAGCGCTGAACTGGATAAGATTATACCAGCGGAAAAGGAAAAACCTTACATTCTGTATCCTACTTTAGCTTTTTGTTTCCTTTTGCTCCTTGACCAGACAGACCAAATGTGTATTTCTCTTTGTCGTCTATCTGGAGTATTCTTTTCCACCTAATTAATCCTTAGCTCATCCACGGTAGGCTCCCAATTATACCACACCTGAGTGTCATCATTTCCCTTGCAGCCCAGCCCCATCTATTTGGTCATTAAGCACTTTCTCCATGTACATCAGAAAGTACAGGTTCTATGACTTAAGAGAACCTGTTTTAGATTTCAGAGTCAGGGAATATGTCTCTAAGTTTACTGGGGTTGAAACAAAAGGCATATACATATATTAAAGAGAATAAGATATGATATGGGAGAGGTAGGTTAGGTCCAAATTGCTAAGGGCAAATCCAGATTGCCTCCATTTCTTTGTCTTCTCCTTCTGAGACCCTTAATGACTTGTCCATTAGACCTTTTGATATAGTCACAAAGGTCCATGCTGCTCATGTTCCTTTTTTTTCCCCCTAGCCGTTTTTTTCCACCTCTGCTCTTGAGTTTAGATAAGCACTGTTGATTTCTCTATCTTCAAGTATATTGCACCCATCCAGTGAATTTATTTCAGATATACTTTTCGGTTTAAAATTTCCACCTGGTTCTTTTTCATAGTTTCTTTTTCTCTGCTAAAGATGCCTATCTTTACATTCATCTTTACCTCCTGGAGCATATAATAGCTGCTTTAGAGTGTTTGAAAATTCCAGCAACTGTGTTATCTCAGAGTTTATGTCTATTATCATTTTCCCCTTGGAATTTGGTCACATCTTCCTAGTTTTTTTGTATGACAGGTCATTTTCTACTGTATCCTGGACATTATGTCAGTTACACTGTGCAGACTCTGGGTCCTGTTAAAGTCCTCTGGAGAATGTTTATTTAAGCAGGCCGTCAACCTGGTTAAGTTCAGGCTGCAAGTTTCCTCTAGCCTTCTGTGGGTGAAGGTGCCAGTCTCAGTTCAGTTGTCAAAGCCCGCGCTGTGCTGCTCTGGGCCAGTCCTGAACATGCAGCACTCCTGGGTTCATCTGAGACTTGGGCAGTGCTTTACCTCTCAGACCAGTCGTCAGAGCTGTTGCTGTGCTGCTTCGGGCAAACCCAAGGGGCTTAGATGGTTCATACACAAAATTTTAGGGGTCACCTTTTCTAGCTCTCCCTTCTTCCCCTCCCCACTCACTTTCCAGTCCACAGTCTCCATTTCTCAGTTCGTTGGACCAGAAAGATGGGGTTTCCATCAGAGTTTTAGCTACTCAGAACACAGCTACAAGAAGAAAGAGGCAGGGAAGGCCAGACAGTTCACTGCCTTGCAGGTTTCTTTTCTCTAAGTCTTGATTCCCCGCTCCTTTGTTGACTTTTACAGTCCTCGAGTACTTTCTCTTTGTATTTCATCGTGAGTGGAGATGGGCTGGAGCAGGCTTACGGCGCCAGCGCTGGACCAGCACTCTCCCTCCCTGTCTTTGAAGAGTCAGCTGAGGTGTGTTACTTCCTCTAGGAATCCTCTTCTGAACCTCCTCTTAGTCTCTGGTCTGTTTTAGTTTCCCTTTGACACATAAATAGGAAAATTCTGTGTGAAGTAGCCAGTGGTCTATTAGAATTATGCATAAGTTCATAAATACAGAATTTTGCTATTTATGTGTCAACTTCCCTTTTATAGCAGGAATGCCCAAAGGAAGGCGACTATGTCTTATTTAGTCTTTAGCACAGTGCCTGGGACGCATTGTGTCTTCAGTAAATGTTTGTTGAATGTAGACTGTTTCTGAACACCCTAACCAAAACCGAATCCCTGTGTACCGTGCTACTCCTAAATGTGCTCAACATTCCGGCTTGTGTTAGGGTTGTTGCAACACTTGTTTTTACTTCCCTAGGAGATCGTAAGCTCAGTGAGATAGAAACTATGGACCTTACGTCTCTCTCTCCCTTGTGGCATTGTATTATATACTTTATAAATATTATATAATTGAATTGAGGTTTTTGTTGTTCAGTCACTAAGTTGTGTCTGACTCTTTGAGACCCCATGGACTGCATCACTCCAGGCTTCCCTGCATTGAGGTTCAGTACACTAATTTTAAAGTTAAATGTTTTAATTCACCCTGATTAAACATCAAAATAATTTTTTTTTCTCCAAGGGAAAGATCTGCTTTCTCATTCTACCCACTTCACTCCAGAAAGCAGCAGGATACTTTTTCCACTTTCCTCCAGAGGCCACTCACCACCTTTTTTTTAAAAAGAGGTGATTAAAATAGGACATTGCTTCATGCAGGCTTCTCTTTAGACTATTACTGAGGATAATTTTTTTTGTTCATGAGAATGGGCTTTTCTTTAAATAAATATAGTTTTGATTCCCTTGGGGGGGGAAATGGATATTTTACAACATCTATGACAATTTATGAAGAAAATAAATATCTGGGTCTTAGTGGCTAGTCAATGGCAACCCACTCCAGTACTCTTGCCTGGAAAATCCCATGGACGGAGGAGCCTGGTGGGCTGCAGTCCATGGGGTCACTGAGAGTTGGACACGACCAAGTGACTTCCTACTTTCACTTTCCACTTTCATGCATTGGAGAAGGAAATGGCAACCCACTCCAGTAGTCTTGCCTGGAGAATCCCAGGGACAGGGGAGCCTGGTAGGCTGCCGTCTATGGGGTTGCACAGAGTCAGACATGACTGAAGCGACTTAGCAGCCGTAGTGGCTAGTAGGATACTACCTTGGCATATTTGTGAAATGGCAATAGGGAGGCAGATTTTTCATCTTACAACTTAAAATTTTACTTTAGACAAGAATGAGAAGTTGGATTATGTTTAGGGACTATATATCACTATTCAGTTCAGCTCAGTTCAGTCGCTCAGTCATGTCCGACTCTTCGCGACTCCATGAATTGTAGCAGGCCAGGCCTCCCTGTCCATCACCAACTCCCGGAGTTCACTCAAACTCACGTCCATCGAGTCGGTGATGCCATCCAGCCATCTCATCCTCTGTCGTCCCCTTCTCCTCCTGCCCCCAATCCCTCCCAGCATCAGAGTCTTTTCCAATGAGCCAACTCTTGGCATGAAGTGGCCAAAGTACTGGAGTTTCAGCTTTAGCATCATTCCTTCCAAAGAACACCCAGGGCTGATCTCCTTTAGAGTGGACTGGTCGGATCTCCTTGCAGTCCAAGGGACTCTCAAGAGTCTTCTCCAACACCACAGTTCAAAAGCATCAATTCCTCAGCCTTCTTCACAGTCCAACTCTCACATCCATACATGACCACTGGAAAAACCATAGCCTGGACTAGACGGACCTTTGTTGGCAAAGTAATGTCTCTGCTTTTGAATATGCTATCTAGGTTGGTCATAACTTTTCTTCCAAGGAGTAAGCGTATTCTCTGGAAGGACCATCCTTTTTACTTATCAGATAAGTTTCATCAGTGCTTTAAGTGCATCATGAAAAAGTAGGTGTCATCATAACTATTTCTATCAGTACACTAAACGATCATTCTTTAACCTCATCACTAAAAGCCCAGCCTGTTAAAACCAACTCAAAGATTTAATTTCAGTAAGATAACTTCCATGTTTGTGCTATGTATTTTGAAAAGTTAGAAATAGCATTGAAAGGACCTAACATTGGTGTCTGTTTGATGGAATTAACTTATCTTATTAAAAATCAAAAGTTACTGATTCTTAATTTATTTTTAAAAATATAAACTTAAAATTTTCTTTAGCTGGATGCATTGTAACAGGGATGCAGGACTCTCTGAATCTACTGTCATAATGGTCTCCTAGACTGTACTGATCAGATAAAATCTTTGCTGTACTGTACTATTATTAGCCAAAATCAATATATCAGGAAAATAAAAACAAAGCAACCAAAAGTGAGAGTATGGCTACTGTAGACTCTGCAGAGAAAAACAGGCTAACATATGCGCCACAACTACAGAGCCCCCACTCTAGAGAGAGCCGCACCTGCTAAGTCCCTGTGACACAACTACCGAAGCCCATGCTCCTAAACAGGAGAACCTGGCGCCCCACAGCTGGAGTGTAGCCCACAGTCAGAGAAAGCCCGCACACAGCAACAAAGACCCAGTACCACGGAATCTTAAAACTTAGTAAAAAAAAAAAAAATTAATTGGCAGTAAAACCTAACACAAGTTGATATGAGGCTGTTTATGATTTTTTATTTATTTGGTGGGAATGTGATATTAATGTTTGATTATGTATCCCATTGGGAGTATGATGTAATCAACAATATATTTCTATAGTACCTTCTCATAATAAAAACAAAACTGGATTCTGAAACATGTGCAACCAAGGCTGCCAGAGAAGGGATTATAGACCTATATTTCCTTTTTAAAGGTGATTTTACTGTTAAACATTTAGGAAAAAGCACATACTCACACACATACACATGTACACAAACCAATTAAGCTACTACTTCTTGGAGAGTATAAAACCTTGAAGCACTTTCCATATAATTCTCAGCGGGAAAGTAGTTATTACTAGTCCCAGTTTACAAATAAGGAAACTGAAACCATTTAAAAGGCTTAACTATTTTGTCCAACCACTAACACAGAATATCAAACAGTATTGTCATTTGTAAGACTTGTTAAAATTTCAGGTTCTGCCTGTAGATGATTTCAGGTTCCTATAGGGTTGCTTTCTTCCTCCTTTTAACAAACGCTTAAGTGCACAGTGCATTACTGTTAACGGCAGGTAGCATAGGAGTGGTAGGAGTTCTCATACATTTTGGAGATTAACCTTTTATCACATAGATGGTTTGCAAATGTTTTCTCCCATTCCGTAGGTTACCTGTTCACCCCGACTGTCGTCTTTGCTGTGCAGAAGCTTTTGCTTTGATATCGCTGCACTTGTTTATTTTTGTTCTTGTTGCCTGTGCTTTTGGTGTCCTATTCATGGGATCACTGAATTCATGGAGTTCATGGACATTACCAAGACCAATGCCATGAAGCTTGCATTTTTCAAGCATTTGTGTTATTCTGAAAGAAATAATGAAACTGTCTTTCTGATTAGGAAAAATTTGTTATACCTTCCAATAAATAGTAAGACAGTTTTCAAACTTTTCAGAGTGCCTTATGTCAGAAGGATGCTATTATCTCTGCCAACTTTTCATCATGCTTCCCTGTAAAGTGGTCACTTAATTTTGATGGTTTCATTGCTTCATTAGAGAAAAACATGTTAACAAAATGAACATACAATAACTGTTCATTTGTGGGCAAAGATATAAAAGCCTACTTGAAATATTCAATTGAATATTGATACTTCTCTATAATTAATGAAATAAAGACTAAATAAGTATATTCTTATAGACAAATTGCTATGAATGCCACATTAAATACCACGAGTGCCATTCCTTTGATGATTTTCCAGAATGAAGACCCACTCTTGGTAAAGTTCTAACAAAAACAAAACATAGTGATCCCTTGAGTTACATAATAGTTTATGTTCTTGGCAAATTTGGTGTTTAATGAAACCATGCAAAAAATTTTGTGTTTACATGTACAAGAGAGTTAGAATCTAAGCTCAGACACTTAAAAACAAGCTTTTTTTCACTCAATGAATACTTAGCAGGACATTCAAAAGTTGACAGTGTGTGGGACCATGCAACATTGTATCCAACCATATAAGTGTATAAGTGTATAGGGTGTCTAGCATCTCTGACACCTGACCACTAAATGACACCCTCCCAGATTTCCAGAGTACCTTCTGGGTACAATAAGGCTTCAGTTGAAAACTACTCATGTCAAATGTCAGCCTCAAAGCTTGGCAAATAGTGTTCTCTCATAGGGGCAAGAGAAGACAGTAACATTTCTATTGTACACTATCAGGATTCTAGATACGGTATTCTTTTACAAGATGCTTCATGTTAAAAGTTCATACATGGTAAGAAATTCACATATGAACCATCTTTGTTCTTAAGCTTCAAAACATTTATAGACATACAGTGATAAAGGATGGTCATTGCTAGGTGGCAGAACTTCCCTTACCAATGAAAGCTGCTTGCTGTCTAGTATCTAAAGAGATTAGTCTGTTTAAAAACTGTGATAATGTCACCTGGGACAGGTGCCTTGAAAAAGAAGTTTCCTTCTCCTTAAGATCCATGACAACCATCCTCTGTTGCCAGTAGGTCCATAACAAAGATCAAGTCTCAACATGATTCACAGGAACAGGTACCCACTGTGATCCAGGAGGACCTAGCTTGCACATCAAAATAATTGCAGTGGGTGGGTTGCTATTCCCTCATACTTCAAAAATAAATCAGAGTTTACAGGTTTAATGTAAAAAATGAAGCCGTAAAGATATTAAAAGGGATTTTAAAAATATAGTTACATAATAAGGGTAGGCCTTACTAAACATATAAGCAATAAGAGAGTCTATAAAAGTGAAAACTTTAATTTGAAAAAAAAAAGTAAAAAGACAAACTGGGGAAACTTTTACCAGTGCTTATTAGAGTCTCACATAATATATGAAGAGTGCTCATAAACCAATAGGCTTCCCTGATAGCTCAGTTGCTAAAGAATCTGCCTGCAATGCAGGAGATCTGGGTTTGACCCCTGGGTTGGTAAGATCCCCTGGAGAAGGGAAAGGCTATCCACTCTAATATACAGTATTGTATATCCACTGTACAGTCCATGGAGTTGCAAAGAGTTGGACGTGACTGAGCGACTTTCACTTTCACTCACAAACCAGTAAGAAAAAGAGGAACCCCTCAATTGAAAAATAGACAACAGATAGTAACATAATACACCAAAGAAGCAATGCCATGGCTGAGAAGCTTATGAAAAAATATTTACACTAATTAGTCATAAAAATGCAAGCATGGACAAATACTGTATGTGTCCACTATATGAAGCACCTAGCATGATCAACAGTAAAGAGTCTGCCTGCAGTGCGGGAGACCTGGGTTTGATCCCCGGGGTGGGAAGATCCCCTGGAGGGAGGGCATGGCGACCCACTCTAGTATTCTTGCCTGGAGATTGCCCTGGACAGAGGAGCCTGGCGGGCTACAGTCCATGAGGTCACAAAGAGTCGGATACAACTGAGCGACTCAGTACAGCACCACACAGCACAGCATGACCAAATTCATAGAGACAGAAATAGAATGGTGGTTGACAGGGACCGAGGGGAGGGAGGGACGGGGAGTTAGTGTTGAGTGGGTGCAGAGTTTCAGTTTAGGATGATTGAAGCATTCAGGAGATGGCTAGTGACGGTTACCCAACAGTGTGAATGTACTTAATGCCACAAAACACTTTAAAATGGTTCAAATGGTACATTTTATGTTAAGTAGATTTTATTGTAGTTGGAAAACAAACAAAAACGCAAATTTACAATGAGGGTTTTTTTTAACCTATAAATTTTTCATGTTTTAGGATTTTTAAAAATAATCCTAAAAATAATAATCATACCTAGTGTTATAAAATAATCCTACCTAGGGAGAAGGCAATGGCACCTCACTCCAGTACTCTTGCCTGGAAAATCCCGTGGACAGAGGACCCTGGTAGGCTGCAGCCCATGGGGTCATGAAGAGTCCGACACGACTGAGCGACTTCACTTTCACTTTTCACTTTCATGCATTGGAGAAGGAAATGGCAACCCGCTCCAGTGTTCTTGCCTGGAGAATCCCAGGGACGGGGGAGCCTGGTGGGCTGCCGTCTGCGGGGTCACACAGAGTCTGACATGACTGAAGCAACTTAGTAGTGGCAGCAGCAGCAGCAGCAGTGTTACAAAGGTACAGAGAAAACATGTGGTAATGCAATTCGGTAAAAACAGTAAAAATCAAAAGTACTTGCCCTTCCACCTAGAAATCCCACTACTAGGAATCCAGCCTAAAGGAAATAAAGATGAGCATAAAAATTCAGCTATTAGTTTGTTCATAGCGGGAGTGTTTATTAGTGTGGAACAATGATGCTACTCCAGATAGCCACTAATAGAGTTGCATCAAATTAATTGTTCATCTGTCTCATGAGATAATTGTGCATCAAAAAAAAAAAAAAGATGTAGAAGTTTATTAACTGATATATGTGGTAAACTTCTGTTATTATGCCTTCCCAGAATCCATTCATCCCTTTTTCAGACAAGAGAAGCCCAGTTTTCTTAGAAGGGAGCCTACTTCTCTTGTTCCATGAAGTGGGTTGAGCACTAGCCAGCTTCAGGTAGCCTGAGGCTGAGGCCTGGTTGAATCAGCGTATTCTGTCTTCCAGCCTCAATGATGGGTTTAGAGCTGGGCTCCTGACCTATGTTGGACCAGTATGTTTCAGTCCCAGGAATTTGTCCAAAATATTGGACAAGAGAAGCTCTTTTTTTTTTTTCTGCCGGAGTTGATGAAAAGGATAGCTTAGAGTTGTTGGGAAGAATTATGTTTTTACCTGAATTAAGCCTATAGAAAAATAAACAGTCGAGAGACGGCAAGGCTATAGCTCACTTTCACAAAACATTTTCACAGATAAGAGTCTTAAGGGACACATTCTGTAATGATAAAGGCAATTATCTGTGGATCAGGGGATTGTCCATGCTTTTTATTCTTGTTTAGTGTCTGAAGACAAGCTTTTCTCTCTCTGTAAAATTAGAAGGCTTTCCATGAGTGTCATCTTTGACTCCATCACGTCAGCATTATAATTTAAAATATATACAGGGGCCTATCTTTAGCCAAATATCTATCATCTGAGTCTCTGCTGTTACAAGGGGACACACGCATTGCTTCTGGGATGTCCTCAGTGGATGGATGGAGGTGGGAAACATATGAACACAACATCCACACACACCTATGTACATGTGTTATGTATATACACTAGAATTTGCCAGTCCTCGTCCATCACCACAGCGTTTATTCCAGCCTTCCACCTCTCCAGGTATGTACCTCCCTTCTCCTGTGGTAGAAACCTGGTTCTTTTTATTTGCAATTTATTTACTTACCTGTTCAAGCCCCGTTGTTATTGTTTAATCACTAAGTTGTGTCCGACTCTTTTGCGACCCCATGGACTGTAGCCCACCAGCTCCTCTGTCCACAAGATTTCCCAGGCAAGAATACTGGAGTGAGGTTGCCATTTCCTTCTTCAAAAGCCCCACATATAGAATCAAAGCTCCCAACTCTGTGGGCCCTCTCCTCTACTTGGGGCCAGCCAGGCTCTCCCCCGTCCTGATCCTGGTTTTGCTGCCTCACTCCAGCTGCACTGGCTGAGTCCTCTAGTGAAATATTCCTAGGCAGAGGAAGTCGATATGCTAATGCTGACACATTTGGAAACCATTCATTTATTCAACAAGTAATTGTTGAGTACTTACTGTATGCCAGGCTTTTTTTTTTTTTTTTTTCAGCAGGTGGGGATAGTAGAAGTGGGGGGAGAAATTCTGGATGTAGTTTGGAAGTAGAAGCAGTAGGGTTTGATAGTAGGCTGGAACTGGGTGAGAGACGAGGACTTAAGGATAACTCCAAAGTTTTTTCTCTGAACAACTAGCAAAATGAAGTTGTCGTTAACGGAAATGAAGAGAGTTGCAAAAAGATGCAAGTACAGGAGAGCAGCATATCAGGAGCTCAGTTTTGGATGTTAAGTTGGGAGGTTCTTTGTAGTCATCCTTCTAGAGGTGTTAGGTTGGCAGTTGTATAAGGGTCTGTAGTCTAAGAGAGAGATGCGTGCTCCATCTGCATTTAGATGGTAATTCAAGTCATGAGAAAGGATGAGTCCACCCAGGGAGTGAGCGGAGATGGAGTAGGACAAGGTTCAGAAACTAAACCGTGATGGATTCCCAGCATCAGGAACGGACTCCCTGTAACACATGCTGCTGATCATTTGAATAAAACCAGGGCTGAAAAATGACTATTTGATTTTGGAGTGTGGATGTCAGTTGTAACTTTGAGAAGGGCAGTTTCAGTGGAGTAGTAGGGGCAAAATCCTGATGGAGCAGATTCAAAAGAGAATAGTAGAGATAAAATTGGAGAGAGTAGGAATTGTTTCAAGAATTTTTTTTTTCTATTATAAATGGATGGAAAGACATGGGGCAGCAAGGGGCATGTGAATTTAAAAGAAATCTTTCCCGCTCTACACCCCCACCACCACCACCAAAATGCAAGACAGAAGAGCATATATATGCATATGCCCATGGGAATAATCCTGTAGAGGGGAAAAACTGATGTTAGAAAAGAGGGAAGAAATAGTTTGAGGAAGGAAGCTGGAAGTGTTTAATTTGGGGTTGGGGGAGATATGTGGAGAAGGAAACGGCAACCCACTCCAGTATTCACGCCTGGAAAATCCCATGGACCTAGGAGCCTGGTGGGCTACAATCAATGGGGTGGCAAAGAGTCAGACACGACTGAGCGACTTCTGTGTTCTGTGTGTGGGGGAGATACGGGGCAGCTAATGAACTGAATATTCAGGGAGCTTATTGGAGTTTTGCCAGACCCAGGGTTAAGGGTTAGAAAAATGAAGTAAAGACTGAAGAGATCTGATTGGTCAAGAGAGGGAGAAGTTAATGGGAAGAAGATCTCAAAGTTGAGGAGCAGACTGAGGGAAGTCAGCGGGGGGGAATGAAGTGATCAGCTGTGATAAGAGACCAGGATATTGGTGCTGAAGGTTCCAAAGATGAAGCAACTTCCAGAGAAGACAAGGTTCCAAGTGTCTCTGTTAAGTCTGAGTGAAATAAAGTTGCTCCATATGAATACTGAACATTGAACCAAAAGCCATGTGCTAGCGTGATGGGTGTGTAGGAGTGACCAGCGCGGCTGGCAGGTGACTGAGACAGTGATGGGCGGTAGGGCTGGATGGTGAGCGTGGAAGGCAAGGGGGCCCTCTTGTATTGTAGACCATCCTCTAGGGTAGTGAATTTTCTGTTTCTGTAAGTTTTAAGAAAACACTGGTGACTCTGGAGGGTTTTAAAAAAGAACCTTTGAGTTTAGGTTCATTTGTAGGAGACTGTCCCATGGGGAAAGGAGCTGGCAGGCTGCAGTCCACGGGGGTCACAAAAGAGTTGGACATGACGTAGCAACTGAACAACAAGAGAATTTTAAACCCTGGAAGTATGATACTATGATAATTCTTTGAGTTATACCTCTAGAAAATTTGTTTTCTGTATACATTAGATCTATTTTTTCCCTATAAAAATTATTTTATCGAGAGAGTGAAGTTTACCCTGCTTAGGATCGCCTGCACATCTGGTACTTATTTGCAGGCATATAAATAATTAATAGATTCAATGACATACTGCGAATTTCACATTGATATGTAAAATATATTTAGCACCATTAAACATCAATAGTGACTTGCTTTGTAGTTAGGTCTTATCAAATAATAAACATCCTCTGACTGCAATCAGTTTTTCTCCAAGTGGGTAATCCATAATAGGAAATTTTTAAAAAACCCTCCAGCCTGGTCTTGATCACCCCCTGAAATTGTCAGTGAGAAATAGATCACTTAGTACCAGCTGAATTTAATAAGTTTATTCAGTGTAAGTAAAAGAAGCAATAATTTTAAGTCAACTGCAAAAAAAAAAAAAAAAAATGTCAAATAGAAATAGTTTTTGGACTATCCAGTGCTTGTGGTTTATGTCTTCGTCCCCTAGAGAAATAACAATACCCAAACACACCTGAAATACATATATGAAGCTTTAAAAGCATACAGCTTATTTCTTTTATTCCGTACACACTATTTCCTTCCCTTTAGTCATTTTTCCTCCCCGCCTCCACCTCCCCAGGGAATTTCATAAATATAAGCACAGAGCCTTATAGACATTTGCTAAAAAATTTTTATTAACTGAGAATATCATATTGTTTCACAGTAAAATGATTTTACCCTCCAAATGATTACAAAGCTCTTTTTCATTAAAAACATTTTGTTTATCTATATTAAATTGAACATTATAAAAAATCAATTATAAATTATACTCTTTAAAAAGAAACATAAAAATTTTTAAAAGGCAAGTACTAAAACACTGCACACTGATCAAACCCAGCATAATCATTTCACATAAGTGACCTATATTTAGACAACTCCTATGCCAAAAATGGCACCCTGTGTAGACAGAGCAGAGTCACTCTGCAGCATGCACTCGGAATAATCTGGTTTTGATGTCTAAGGTCAAACATGTTTTCCTAACTTCGAAAATATGCCAAATAATTTAAAAATTAGTTTTCAGTTAAACATTAAAACAAGTTGACAAAAAAAGTGTCTATTAGGAGATACTTAAAATATCCAAGCTCTCTCTCAGTAATACTGCAGGGTTCAGTCTGTCATAGCTGTAACTTTCAAGCTAAGGTAAATTTGTAGGAGAACAGAATGACAAAATTCAAATTTATCAAGCATTGGGCAATGCCTTAATAATGTTATAGTTCTCAAACTACAATATTACAACAATTACATGAGAAGTTATTACTAAGGGGATATTTCATCTCACTCCACTGTAACTTTTTTTTTGAGTATCGTTGGTTTACAGTGTTGTGTTGGTTTCTGCTCTACAGCACAGTGAATCAGTTATACATATACATAAATACATTCTTTTGTAGACTTTTCCCATATAGGTCATTACAGTATTGAGTAGAGTTCCCTGTGCTATATTAGTTACCTGTGTTATATATGGTGTTATGTATGTCAATCCCAATCTCCTCCCTCTGTAACTTCTGATTAACAGGCCCCCATTCTCTTACATACAAATCATGTTAACAGTAGAATGGAATTATCATTTGTTAACAGTGAATCCAGTATATTCTAGTAGATTCTAAATGTTTGGTTTTCCTAATTAGAAAAATGATAGTATTTTTCTAACTTACATTTTTAATATCTTCACAAAAATAGAGTTAAGGCAACATCTATAAAGACAGCAAGGTTAAATACAAATCTGTGGTCCCCACTTCCTCTGAATCCTACTCGCAGGTACCTTAGGGACTCAAGAGACCTGCATGGAATCTGGGGTAGAGTTCTGGTGCGAGTCACACAGTCAGCCACAACCATGATGCTCAGAGCCAATCATAGGTCTGAGGTTTGCTGACTCTGCCCCAGACATAGTTGTTTCTAATCTAATTTCTTTATGTTAAATCTGAAAGATGGACAATGATATTTTAAGATTGATGGTTCCCAAAACTCTAAGCCTGAAAAATAGCTTAAGTTATATCCTTAAGCCCAACAGAAAGCTACTTCGTGTTTATGTGTGTATATAATACATATACACACACACATACACACACATATATAATTATATATATAATAAAACATGACTTTTTTCACATAAGAGTTACAGAATACTTTGAATAGCTAACTTCATGCTAGCAACATTGACCAGGGACTTTTCTTTAGTCATTACCTTTGGGGGCTATGTTCATCATTAAGTTTTCATTTGGTGATCATTTTTTTGAGTTTTGTACCCTAACACCTTCTGTATTAACAAAAATTACATATTTTTTAGTAGATCTGAACTCAATAATTCCTCTATAGGAGGGGTTTTCCCTCATATATATATATACAAAATGTAACATGCATAATAACTGCCAGACATATAGACTTCCTATTGAATTATATATATTTAAAAAGAAAAAAATAATTTTGCAAAGAACATGAAGTTTAGCACCAATCCTGATCTAATCTTTCTCTGCTAGGAAAAAAAAAGGCACCAAATACAGTCAGTTCATAGGCTGGGGTGAAAATACAGCACTTGATAACAAACCCTGGGTCTCCTAGGCTGGGGTGAGAACACAGCACTCAATAAGAAACCCTGGGTCTCCTAGGCTGGGGTGAGAACACAGCACTCAGTAAGAAACCCTGGGTCTCCTAGGCTGGGGTGAGAATACAGCAGTCTGGATAACAAACCCTGGGTCCCTGAAATAATATTCCAGTATAGGCTAAATTACGACAGATACGTTGACCTATCACTGTCTTGCATTGTAGAACCTACTATAGATGATTACATTCGGTGAAGATAACAGTAGAAAAAGGTTTATGTGTTTACACACATATTTAACAGATTCACTCTTAATAACCAACGGATACTGAAAATATTATCTGATACTGACTTCTAAATGTTGTTTTGTGTAGATAGTGATATCACATGCATGCTTAGTGACACTGAACTCCAAAATGCTCTTCTTATAGGCCACCATACTGAAAGGCGAGAAACCTGTCATTAGATTGGGAACTTGTGCATTAACCCCTACTCTATCGCCACACTCAGTGGTAGCATTTTCCAAAACTCCAGTAAGACGAAAACTCGTCACCACAGTCCCTGATCCACTTGGAAAGGAGTGCTTCTTACAGGAGTTTAACATGGAAGCTGTAAGGCTAAGGCACAAGCATATAATCTGTTGTCAGCGATCATCCATCTTCCTGCCAAAGAAAACATGAAGGCAAGACCTCATCGTCAAGCTGCCGGTGTAATTTGTACAAGCCACTCACGATGCATTTTAGCAACTGTTCATTATTGTATATAGGTTATACGGTTCATCTTTTCTTTTTTTCCTTTTTCAGATTATCCACAGGCCATATTAGTTAATATTCCATTTTTGTTTCCTTTTAAATACTACTTATCGGAACTAAACACGTTTTGTTTTACTGGTATTTCGACCCCCTTTAACAGCCTACACTCCGTTGCCTTTTAGTCTCCAGAATCACCATTCACTCGCTGATTATGCAGGAATTGATTACGCTGGGGTTTTAGGTAGACCCCGGAAGCTGAGGTAGGTGGGCTGCCATGACAAAGCTGAGTGTCATGATCAAGTACTTGACAAGGTTTTATTTCATTCTCATGGTATTTCCAGCATACTAATAAAAAACAAAAACCTTGTTTCATAAATGAGGTAGCCTCCTATTTTATATCTGTCAAAAAAAAAAACTGTACCATGGGAAATTTCTTTGAATGTAGAGAGGCCAAGGTAATTAATGTTTACTTTTTAAAATTATTAATTTTTAAAGCTAAAGCTAAAGTAGGCTACTGTATCCCAAATATCAAGGTTTGAGTGATTCAAAGATGTGGCAATGAATTGTTTCATGGGTCCTAAGCAGTCATCTGATAAAAATCCCTATTTATGGTAGTTTGGTGGTAATGAGTCTGTGTTGTGTGCAGGCTTCACATTTAGCTATGGGGATTTGGCCCTTTATTCTTGAAAATTGTAGCCTATCACTTGCAGTGTATATCTGAAACAAAGCATGAGTCTCTGTCAACAAGTAAAGTGATCCAGTGTGGCTGTGACTGTCATCCTCTCAGTGAGCCTGGAAAGTAAAGTGATCCAGTGTGGCTGTGACTGTCATCCACTCAGTGAGCCTGGAAGCTGTGTGTTGCTGTTGTCTACCTTATTATTTGCTCCCTCCTTGCAGCAACAATGAAGTTTTCAGTTTGAAAACTCCTGAATAGTTTTAAATATGTATTTAAATTATTCACATATTTTTAAATTTTGGAGCTAATTTGCTCATACTTTCCACCCACATCTCTAGACGCCGGGAACTTACTCTTAATACCATTCACCATAAATTGTAACCCAGGCCTAAAGCAGATTCACGAGACACTGCATCCCAGAGGCCTACTAGATTCCCAGGCAGCCTCCAGGGTATGTTCTCAGGACTACAATTTAGCAAAACTTTAATGGAATATGAAAATCAAAGTAAAAAAAGTATGCTCTGAAAATATGTTAAGAACTTAACATACTTTGCTCTCAAAGCATTTACCTTAAATATTTAAAGTTTTATATGTTAACACAAAAGTTGACAATTATATGAAACTTCTTATCCCCCCACCCATTATAATTTTTTTTCCAGTGTACCATTAGAACTCTAAGTGGAAAGCTGAGACCAAGCCATTCTCTAGGTTACACAAAATTGGATGGGGTTCCATCCTCTGAAATCACCGGGACCAGTAAGTACTGCAACTAAGCAACCAGTGGAACTAAGCAGGGATAGTCATTGACTCTTCAGCAGGCTTTTGAAGGATGTAGGGAAGAAAGGGCAACAGAATGATAAAGACAGTATAAAAAGAGGTATGCAAGGGCATGAAAGTTCGCCACCAGGAAGTCTTCAGTCCCACCCATGCTACAGGTGCCTACCTCTCATCTCATAGCACATTTTCTATTCAGCCTTATTGGATTTATCATCAGGTTATCAGAACATGGGACAGCTTACAAATAACAGTGGCACGTATTTAAATGTTAAGTGCAGTTAAAGGAGTATAATTACCAGAAGTAAACATATGTTTACTTTACAACCAAGTGTACATTTACTTTAAAAGTGTGGGAAGTTGAAGCTAATGGCATTAATTTTTTTTTCCCCCATACTTGGGCAGAGTCCATGGGATCATCTGCAAACATGTCTAAACAGATAATGTCTGATCATGAAATGCAAATGAAGTCTTATTTCTATTTATGAATAGAATTTGAAGCTCAGTGCAAGCACTGTGCAGTTTTCAGGAGAAATTACAGGTCTTGGGGTAGGGCTATAGACTTAAGCATTGCAACTGTGATCAAAGAGATGAATTCTGAAAATAGCATCAGTAATCTGGGTGGCTTATTGTTACTGAAATGGATGCATCCCAGCCACAGGCACTGCAGTAAACCCTAACCAGAATGTTTCTGGAAGATCCCTGGGCATCCTGTTACAGTAACATCCCATCCAGACTGTGTGTGAAGAGGAATGATCGCTCCCTTCTTTTATAGTGTTGGCCTCAAACGCCAGAACCTTTTACGTTTGAGAATTTGCTGAGTTCTTTAAAGATTTTATCTATTCTTTTAAAAAAGTGTCTTGGATTAAACAACAACAACAACAAAATGTATGTCCATCAGGTCACTTTACTGCAATTAAGTAACAGTCTTTAGAAATTAGGCCTTAGTTTGAAAGATTAACATTCCTTGGTCTAAAACAAATCTTTGTGAATACTGGTATTTTTTCTTAGGTTGTATATTTTAGACTTTTAGAACTTTTTGTACCAAACAACACATTACTAAATATGCATTTTATGTAATTTAGCATCTTATCTTCTATACTTTTAACTTTATATTATTACAGCACAGCACTCTCCCTAAGAGTCTATTTTAGTGGAGCCTTCGCAGTGTTATAGATCCTGTTTGATTCATTCCATTAGACTGAAACTACATATGTGTAATATTATACACAAACACAATAGTCTGAGATCTAAGTTATATTATACTTGTCGTGTTGCTCTTTTACTATGTAAAATAAACAAGATCAAGTCCGAGTTTCAGATAATTACTTTCCCCCACTAATATCAGCCAAATAATAAAAGGAAAAACATTCTGAAGGTCTTTACAGAATAAGTTTTTCAGATCTACTCTTTCTGAAAAATCACAGGGTAGTCAGGAGTTTGTGCTGAAACTATAGAAAAAAATAAGTATTTTATAGCGGCAGGTTTGATGATTGTTCATAGCTGTTTGTATATGAAATACAACTTCCAGTAGTAAGTTGCAGCTGTGTGTATGGTGTAGTAAGTTGCTGAATGTCTCTAAGATCAAAATTGTTTAAAGCTCTATTATAAATAAATTACATATTTAGTGTTTATACTGAACCTTCAAGGTTGCAGATTGAGAAAGCTGATATTGAAAAAGTTACTGGGTTTTCTAGTTGTTTACTTATCAGCCTCACTTTGCCTTTCCTCCTGAGTGCCCTCCTCCCCCAACAACTACAAATCCATGTTTTACCGACATCTCCATCCTCAGCTTGAGACAGGAATGGAAGGACTTTGCCCTTCACAAACGATCCAAGCTGAAAAGGAAAGTTAAGGAGATTGCATTTCTCTCAGCACAAAGAATTTAAGAACAGGCGGATCCTGAAGGGGCTTTATAAAAAAGATGGCATCTTCCCAGGTGAACAAGCCACATTTGAGGAGGATCTAATATACATATGCATTGGGGATTTAATTATGAGTTTGTGTATTATTAACGCAATAATAATAAGAAACAAATGGAAGATCCTTGGGCATCCTAGAAACAAACGTACTAAAATATAATTTCAAGATGAGGGACCCATTCCTGTTTTTTTCCTTTAGTGGAGTTTAGGTCATGTCATGACTTTGGTTTTAACTTTAAATCTTTAAAATTTTGCTTTCTTTCTTATATTTATATATAAATAGAAAAAATACAGGCAGTGTTAAAGGGGAACACACTAGGATAAATATATATGAATGCAAATTTTTGCCAGAAAGTTTTACCAACTTGAGCAATTCTTTCCAGTAGAAAGAGATATTTTCTTCACAAAGAGTTTTTTTTCCCCCATTTATGCCTAAAACTGCAACTTGATAATATGCTTGTTTAAATATCAGGTCCTAGTGCAACAAATTCAGAAGTCAGAAAAATTCTAAGCTAAAATTGCTAGAATATCTTTCATTCTATTTTACTGTTACAACTTAAACAATTCAGAAATCTGGGGTGTTTCTGGCAACTTGAGTAAAACACACTGCAAATCCAAAGGGAGAACATGTAAATGGAAGAAATGTCTGATTTCTGAACTGTTTTGCCCTTATGAACAGTATCCTGTTCATCTCACATATTGATTCTGAATACCTTGTCAGCACCTGCTCCAAGAAGGTCCCTTGACACTGGAGCAAGTCAGAATAACTTACTTTCATAGCTTATTTAACAGCAGGCGAACAATTTTTACACTGGCTTGAAATCTAAGTCGATCTGATATTATCTAGAATCCAGGCTTAAATTTTGTAAGAAGTTTCCAAATAGCAGAAGAAATTAAAACAGAGATACTAAAAACACCAATGTGAGACAACAAATAATATTTCCAGTCCTAATCAAACCACAACCCTTTCAGTATAGCTTGAGGTATTTTTAAGTATTTGTACAAGCTAAATAGCATTCACAGTTTCCGAAGCTGCTTTTTTACTGAGATAGCCTCATATTCTCATGATAGTTGACTTTCAGACAGGTTTTCTTGTACATGAAAACTGAGTCTGAGTCTCTGCCCTCAGACTCACGGAAATATCGGACAGCTAGCTGTTCACTGGCAGCAAATGGTTCTTGTAGTAATGAGGGTTCTATTTCCCAATTATTGTGCTACTCCTAGGATGTGATTAAAAAAATAACAAATTTGCAATTCATATATAAAAGGAATACTTGCTTCAGTTTCTGAAAGCAAGTCCAGTCTGGTGGAGGTATATAAGACATTAAATAACAGAGTCAGATTCCTTCTTAAAGATTGCAGATGAGCTTGACAGAGAGTTCTGGTTCGCCAGCATTTTCTCCATCTTTTCTCCTCCAGTGGTTTTAGTGACCTCTCTTTGCTTCTTACTGTGGACCCATGGGATAAAACAAAGAACAGCACCTCCAATAAGGGGAGGGATTCCAGCGAGGTAGAAGGCCACATCATAGGAGCCCAGCTTGTCCCGGAGTAGCCCTGGGAAGGGAAAACACTGTCAGCAGGAGAGAAAAGCATGACTGTTGGGGCCCAGAGGAGTCGCCCTGGTGGCCCACTGCCAACCTAGGACCTTCATCCCAGCAGGCCAGTGCAGACACCTCAGAGAGCAGACGTTTTTAAGGACATGGTTCTGAAAGATAAACCTTTTCTGATAGGAAAGAAAAGATGTCATTTCTTTAATCTTGTTGCAAATCTGTGACAGGCTTCTGAGTTTTCCTACCAAGATATCACGTGGACAGAACACTTGCAGTCAAGCTTTGGCTTTCTCAAAACCCTTCAGAGGCCCTTTGGGTATTCTGACACATGGTGTTAAGGTCCTGTTTCGGCTGAAAGTGGACGGTCCACCAAGCTGAAACCTGTCATACACACAGGCTTCAAAATGTTTACATTTGCAGACCTTTCGTGTGCCTGTTTATGAAATAACATGAAACTACTTAAAATGATAATCCAAAATCATGAAAAATTATAAATCTAAGAGGATGAAAAAGTTACATTGTTAAATACATTTTGGAAAGAGACTAAGGTTTGTCAGCACCTGCGGGGAAAATGTAAGAGTATAGATATGGTATTCTAATAGAGCCTACGGCTGTGCCTCTGAAAACTGTCAGAGTACTCCTTATTTCTATTTTGCTAACAAAATCCAGATTTTAAAAGTTACCTTAGTGTTTCAGACTTTTGCTGTACAACCTAAGTGACCAGAAATGTTCCAGGAACACATTATAATGGGTATCTGACTCTGCTAAATAAACAGCTGAGGATTTGTTCAGGTAAATACCAACACATTGGGGGGAAAAAAAGTGTACAGTCATTCCAAATAGAAACGTAAAACATACAGTGTATCTAAATACATGCTTTTCCTATCGGAATCAATATTGCATATGTAACTGAACCTTGCATCTTCATGAACACAGGTTATGTTTGGCTGTAATACTGTAATCCCTAGAACCTCCTGGCGTTTTTCTGCCCACTTTGGGAATTTCCTGTTACCCCCTTCATTCTTGATCTGTTATAGTCACCTCCAGTGGCAAAAAGAAACACCTTTTCTAGTAAAGTACTTCCTATAACTTGCTGTGGACTTGGAAACCCTAACAAAGCATGTAAGAGGTAAAAACAGGTTGTTAACTGGGAGAGAGGGGAAGGACTGGAGGGTTCTCCTGCAAGGAGACTGTGATGTTTAGAACTTATATTTCACTTGGTGTGCTCAGTAGTGGTTCTGCTTGCTTGATTCATGACTAGGTTCCTAACTGGCAAATTTGCTGACATGTGTGGTTCTGAATATGAGAATGAATTGAAGTTTCACTGAGTCACTCACATACAAGACAGATGCTAGTACATACATTTAAATTTCATAATATTTATATCAAATCTTATAATTTATAGTAGTACCCAGTTAATACTGAATGTGAGACAACTTTATACTATCATTCAGAAGATTTCTAAAGGTAAAATTCGTGTAACATAAAATTAACCATTTTAGTGGCATCTGGTATATTTACAGTGTTGTACAACCACCACTCTCTCTCTAGTTCCAAAATATTTTCATCACACCAGAAGAAAAGTCCACACCCAATACACAGTGACTCCCTAATCCCCCTTCCCTCCATCCCCTTGCATCTGTTCTGTCTCTGAATTTATTCTGGCTATTTCACATAAATGGAATAGTATGTGACCTTTTGTATTTGGCTTCTTTCACACTTAGCATGATGTCTGAGGCTCACCTACCTGGTGGTGTGTGCCGGTACGATGCTTCATTCCTTTCTATGGCCGAAGAACCCCATTGTACGGATGTAGTACATTCTGTTTACCCATTCATCTACTGACGGACATTTGGGTTCTCCTGTTAAGTGTTACTTTTCATTTAACTATTTCTCAGGGAGGACTGTGATCTCTTACACAATTCATACATATTTAGAAATCTTTCAGAATCTTCACCTCTTGAAAGAAAGAAGTCACATTTCCTATTCCTCCAAAACACTTACTAGCACAGGAACTCTTAAGTCTTCAAGTCCAGAAGCTAACTGCTATACATTTCAGCGGGCAGTTAAGATATCAGTAAGAGTAAGAGGGCTCATCAGCAAATTTTTCCAACATGCCATCTGCTGGTCTTAGTAAAAATGTTATAGATAAGCCACATACAACAGCAAGACAGCAGAAAGCAATAAATCATAATATATTTAACATGTGAGACTCAGGACCTACCGTAGACAGTGCTAGGACAATGTTATTTACCTGCGATTGGTGGGCCCACAGTCATGGGTATAGACATGAATCCGAGCAGAAATCCAATTGCTTGGGAGACGTCCTGGGCACCAACCAACTCAAAGGCAATGGGGGCCATAATGGAAATGAAGCATCCATCGAAGAGACCCATGATGAGGCAGACAGCAATGAGGCCCCCAAAGACGCTGCACAGGGGGATCATCATGGACATCAGACCGATGAAGAGAAAGGACAGGACCTGGGACAGGCACACAGTGTCAGCGCCGCTCTCGGAACAGGGAGCATCACAATTATTGAGCAACATGCGTAGGGCTTTAAGTGGTTACCGGTTAGTCACCTCTCCAGCCCACTTTGCCTTGATTTTATATACATAATCAACTCCCACAATCATCTTCCCTGAATTCCCCTCACCCTTTCTCAGTATTTCCATTAAGGGACAAGAAAAAAGTAAGGGTTTTTGTATACTTACTTTCCTTTCCCAGCGGTAAGCTCTTTGAGATCAGAATCTGTACAAAAGTCATCTTTGGCCCTACATATAATAAGGTTTAAGGATCTTGTACCTGGCCAGTGCTCATTACGTATTTGTTCTTTGAATATCAGCTCAAATTCACTCATCCAACATATGATTTAGAAATTTTACCTTTGAAATTATTTGCACTTTACTGGTGTCAGTCCTCTGCATAATGAAAATACGCCAGCCAGATCTATCCTTCACCTCACAGAGCTTCCAGTTTGCTAAAGTAACAGAATCAAACACTGGATTTTCCCTGCCATTGGGCAGCTCCTGTGCTCTGTTCTAGGCACTGTGCTATGTGAATAAAACCTGGTTAGTACCCTTGGGTTATGAAGAGATGACTGTGTAAATAAGTGCACATGAAGTATTCTAGATGTTCTAGTTGTATATTCAAAGCATGGTGGGTACAAAAAAGGAAGGAGTAGACAATTCAGTTTTTTAGGCAAATAACTAAAATTGTATCATTCACTCATTAGGTGGAATAGATGTTTAAAAAGAATCAGCTTTTTTAAAAGTATGCATATAACAGAAACTGTCGTTTATTTAATGCTTATGAAATGCAGGCATTGTTCCAAGGACTTTAGGTGGTGACTTTATGAGGTGAGCCCTAATATTTTCCCCATTTTACAGATGAAGCGAGTGATGCTGGGAGGTTTAGTAACCCCAGGTGGAGCCAGCCTGGAAGCCGGGCCTGCCTGGGCAGTAAGTAGCAGGGGCAGTGGAACCATTCCTAGAGGGCCCCCTCTGATGACAGCGGGGCAGGGACGGGAGGGAGAAGCCACAGAGAGCAGCGCTCCAGATCTCCACCTTCATCTGCTCTGTTTGGCCAGGGCTTAATGGGGGACACCAAGCTTGGCAGGGCCTCGGGGCAGCCCCCACCACCTCAGTGCACAGCAGGATCACCTGAGGACAGGGACCCCCAACAGTGGTTTTCACAAGCTCCCCAGGTGACTTTGGCACATGTCATCCACTGACCCCACAATCAAAAGCATTCTTGAAAAAGATTTTAAACTCCAAGTTGGGGACTTCTCTGGTGGTCTAGTGGTTAAGGCTCTGTGCTCCCAATACTGGGGGCTGCTGCTGCTGATGCTAAGTCACTTCAGTCATGTCCAACTCTGTGTGACCCCTGAGACGGCAGCCCACCAGGCTCCCCCGTCCCTGGGATTCTCCAGGCAAGAACACTGGAGTGGGTTGCCATTCCCTTCTCCAATGCATGAAAGTGAAAAGTGAAAGTGAAGTCGCTCAGTCGTGTCCGACTCTTCGCGACCCCATGGACTGCAGCCTACCAGGCTCCTTTGCCCATGGGATTTTCCAGGCAAGAGTACTGGAGCGGGGTGCCATTGCCTTCTCCGATACAGGGGGCACAGGTTTGATTCCTGGTCAGGGGATTAAGATCCCACATGCCACTCAGGGAGGCCAGGGAGAAAAAAAAAAATCCAAGTTGGTCTCTCTTCTGACACCATTGTATTATATAGCTGAGTAAATACGGCTTTATGGTAGAATTAGTTTAAGACTCAGAGTTGGCTATTTGAAAAAGAAGTCTGGCACTTCACATTTTTTTCCTAAAGAACATGATCTCCACATTCTGATTGTTTATACTCTACTGAAACATCTTTTCCTCAGATCCCATGTCCATTAGGGTGGAAGCGTAATTCCTTAGTGCTGCTTAGTGCTTTGGGCTTCCCTGGTGGCTCAGATGATACAGCATATGCCTGCAATTCAGGAGACCTGGGTTTGATCCCTGAGTTGGGAAGATCCCCTGGAGGAGGAAATGGCAACTCATTCTAGTATTCTTGCCTGGAGAATTCCATGGACAGGAGCCTGGCGGGCTACATTCCATGGGCTTGCAGAGTCGGACACGACTGGGTGACTAACAGACACAGACTGGCTAGGCACTGGGCTTGCAGCCTTAAGGCTGGAAAGAGCTAAGGCCCAGAGGACAGGCCCGGGTCCAGACCGCTGTGATCCTGGCAGAAAGACCCGATGCTTCCCATCTACCATCTAGAGTTAAGGAGTTACTGTTACTGAAAAACTAATTAGACCAATCCTAATATTATTTATTAGATACAGTTTTACTCTATCTACAAACACAAAGGAGATAAAATTCCAGCGAACCTGGAATAAAATGTTAGGACATCACGGGGCCAGATTCAATGGGTTTAATGCCCAACCATACCACTGTACTTCTACTAGGTTAGCTTAGAATGCGCTTCCTGTTCTTTTCATATTTTGTTCAGTACAAATCTCCTGCAAGATAAGACAACCAGAGTGAAAGTTGAAAGCTTATAGCACGAAGTCAGTTTTGCTGAATAAACAAATGTTTTCTTGGACCCAATACATTTAACACGAGACCCAGGCACTTACAGTGCTTATCCTGATTTTTCTATTCATTTTTGGCCCCTTCAAATTTTTATTCTTTGTTCAGTTTTCTAAGAAATCATTCATATAAGAGTTTCAAGTTTATTATTATATATTTTGAGCACATTATTACTTCTTAATTCTTTACCTGACTACAAGCTCTCCTTTTCTCAATTGAAATTATATTAATTTATATTCTTTTTCAACTATTTGACAGTATTTAAAACTTAAATTTTAACAATAATTGTTAAATAAAAATTATTAGTTATTTAAAGTAAAATTTGTTGGTTTTTCTTTAAGAATTGAACTGATAGAAATTTACACACATTCTCTAGTAGCTCTCAGAAAATACCTGGTTACTTCTGCCTTATTTGCAGCTAAATAGTAGTGAGAAATGCTGCTGTTTCTCAGCAGGTGTTACTACCCTAAATGTAGCTAAAGTTCAGAGGTAGCAGACCAAGCTGACAAGGACATACCTGTTCCCCACACTCAGGAACACTCCACCCACAAGTAGCATAGAACGAGGTTTAGCGCACTGTGCGTGTAGGAAGTTCATCACTTCCCCCAGTATCTACTGATCTGTAGATACAAGCCCCAGTGTGTAGGGTGAGTAAGTTAGTATTACAGTCTTTTTTTCCACCCCAAACACAGTAGCTCTGGTTAGATTTAAAAAAGAGATTCAGAGGTTCCTAACCCTTGTCTAGGGTCTAGCACTGCCATTTAATGAGACATTGACTTTTGAGATTTCTTTCTTGCTTCTGCTTCTTAAAACTGTACAGGAAATATCTTCTGTCATAATATTACAGTCTCTAGAAGAATAACCCCCTGCTTCAGTTAGTTTATGTACCTAAGAACAACAACAAGCAAAGTCCTTGCTATTATAGTTCCCATTTCTGTCACAAAGAACATTTTTGGAGGAAATGTCAGTGGCAGTTTTGCTCAGAAATCTAAGCATAATGACGGAAGAGGGAAAAATGAGCTGCACCTGAATAAGCAGAAGGCACTTTCAGAGGCAGATGCAAATTACATTAATTTATATTCTCTTGGCCACAGTTAGAAACAAGTGTTGCTCCTATGAATTTATTCAATATAAAGTTTGCAGACTCTCAGAGCCTCTGGCTAGGAGTCCACTAGTTGGCAGCAGTGGTCTTCGGGTCCATCACACCAAAGGGAAGTGTTCAGGGCACAGCCGGGCATCCGGCTTCTTCTAAAGCACGCAGTCCTGTGGCAGCGCTTCACCCAGAAGTCTGTCCAGCTTTCCTACTACACATAAACACCACCAGTTCTGCCTGGAGGAGGAACCAGCCCCAATGCCACAGCCCAGGTGAGAAGAGAGAATCATAGTCTGGTTCCTTGTTCAGGCAGGGGAACTGCTCAATATCTGGATACCATTGTAGAAGTAGCTTATGTTTGGTAAAGCATATACCTTTTATCCCAAGGTATCTTTCAGAAAACATAAAATACTAAAAGGGAACAAAAAACAGCAGCAGCAACAACAAAACTGGGCAATGAGGCTCAGTTTGTTTTACAAGCAGAAGTGACTTCCAGAGGAAGATGGATCTAAAAGTGATTCATTTTTCTAAATTACAAAAAAACAATTCTGCATTTCAAAAGTAACTCATGAATATATTCCTGACAAAATTCAAACTGTAGAAAAATGTATACAGTAATAAATGAAAGTCTTCCTTCAACCCCCTCCACCCTCAACCCACACTGTCCTGGTCAGGAATAACCAGTCACTAATGGGATGGTCCTCCCAGACCCTTCCTGTGCGCACCCATCGGGGTTTGTCTGCTTACGTACATGGATATGATGTCCACACTTTGGTTTACATCCATGGCACAGAGCAATCTGACACAATGGGAGAGTGATCTTAATCCAAAGCTTTCCATTCTTTCATTAGAGTTACAACTTCCAAACCTTTAAACTCACACTGTTGAAACAGGTACACAGTAAAGACAGAAATCTGCAATACTGTACTGGTGACTAGAAAGACAGGCCTGTGAAGTTAAGAAGGATGGCTGGGAAGGTGCCAGGACGCAGTCTTCCCTCTCCTAATGGAGTACTCCGGGAACCTCTGCAGAGATTCTCTTATCATTCTATATAATACATTTCAATCATCTCTTCGCTCAGTATTCAGAATTGTTAGGCTAAAAATACTTGGTTACCCAAGACCTTGCTGGAAGTTTAAATTCAGAACTCTTTAGCAAAAGTGTAAGATATATTCCTAAACTCTGTTACCTATAAGCAAAGATCCCCACATCAGAAAAACCAAGGTCTCCTTTCTTGAGACCTGTTCCAAATCAGGATCTGCCTCAGTATTTAATAGAATATTAAAATCTCACAAAAGCAAGGATTTATTAGTGATCCCCCTGGGCAGGCAGTTTACGTAAGCTGTCACCATGAATCCTCACACAACCCTCTGCAGGATCTGGGGGAGACAAGCTGTATCTCACTTTAGAGTCTGTGCTTTTCTGCTCTGCAGCCTCCCCAAACCCAAGATGACTGTGCCCCCAAAGCAGACCACATGGGATGCTGCGAACTGTGTCCCAGGCCTGGAAGCCACTCAGAACTGGTGTCACAGGGACAGGGAGGGAGGAGGACTGCCCTGACAAGGCTGAGCTGTAACAGCAGCAAGAAGCAGGCGTGTCTGAGAAAACCCAGCAGCCAGGAAAGGAAGGAGAGGAAGGTAGGCTGCAGAAGCATTCCAGCCCTTAACAGCGGGGCCAGAGGGCAAACAGCCAGGCAGGGAGACAGGGAGGGGAGGAGGAATAAGCCGACCCACAGAGCTGGACTTGATCACAGCAGAGAAGAGCCAAGGATCAAAAACCACACAATTTTTGGGAGTTGGGGCAGGGGAGAGACAGAGCGGGGAGGGCTGTTGGTGGCTCCCAGCAGCACAGGACACCCCTTCTGCTCCACGGGCCTCCCTGGACTGCAGTCACCTCACCTCGCTGTGACACTCGCTGTGCCACACTGTGGCTAACCTTTCATCCAAAATGAAATTACTCATTCTTCACTCACTTCCGTGTAACTGTCGGCCACACGTGGGCCAAGTCAGGAAAGGCTGTTTTCTTTCCTCAGTTACATGAACTACTAATGTATCTGCCCCCTGTTATGTTGTAAATGACCCTCCTCTGGGGGGAAACCTTTCTAAAGTCAAAAGTTGTTTTGGAGTAAAGTGTTGATGTATAAAACACGCCATGACTTCGTCCATCGTGTCACCACAGTCTGGCCTCCATCCTCTCTAACCTGGATGCTGTATCATCTCCTCCCTGGTCTCCCTCCCTCTTGCACTCCCGCTTCCCTCACAGTCTTCAATCCTCCACACACGGAGCAACCACGCCGACTTCAAAATGCAAGATCACATTATTCTCCAACAAGGACCTACTATGCTTAAAGTAAAATGTCTCCTCCGTGTATTCCAAGGCTCTGTTTAATCATGGGGAGAGGCCCCTCCTCTCCCCATGCCCTGCTCTTTCCAACCTCTTCCCAGGCCACTCTGTCTTCTTGAGTTCCCAATCATGCCCAGCTTTTCCCTGCCTCAGGTCTTGCTCTGGGAACTCAAGGACCATGTCTGTATCATGTTTGTATCACCCACCAGGGTCGGGGCTGGTGCTTGGGCACAGCAGACACTCTTTTAATAAATGAAAGGAAGCCAAAAGTCTGTAAGGCAACAAATGTCCACTAGAGGGCTCCCTTGACACTTGAGAACAAGACTTCTGTTAAACATTCGACAGAGATACCCACAGTTAAGGTGTTAATAAAAGGGGGAATGGTCATTAACACAGAAATACTTGCAAAGGTAGTGTTCTCCCAGCCTTCCAGCTATGTGACCAGACTCCTTACTGCGCTGACCGCCTAGATCTACAGAGACACCCACAGTGAGGCAGCCTCTGTCCCTCCGAGTTCACGTCTGTAAGTGCGATGGTACGCACCTTGAAGGGCTGGGCAAGGAGGGAAGGCGCACTCGGTTCATTGACCACCACTACTGTGTAGTTTTAGAATATTTACATCACCCCAAAAGAAACCCCACTGCCGGTAGGAGTTACTCCCCAGACCCTCCTTCGCTCAGCCACCAGCAACCACTGATCTACACTTTCTGTCCCTGGATCAGCCAATTCTGGACACTAGGTATACAGGGAACCACATAATATGTGGCCTTTTGTGACTGTATGAACCCTGGCCCCTCCTCCTCTGTATTCACCCTTCACAGCTACTAGGCTAAGCTTTATAAAATACAACTCTTGTCACGCCCTTGTATAAAAAAATCCTTAATGGCTCCTGGTAGATTCAGGATCGAGCTCAGCCTCTTCTGTGCTCACAAGGCCCTTCCCAACCTGACTCCTGCCTATTCGCCAGCCAGCCAATCTACTATTCTCTTAGTCCACTCAAACACTGTTCCCAGACACAGCACACAATGTCACATCTCCATCTCTGCCCGTGCAGCTGCTTCTGCTTGCAGCACTCTTCTCTGTCTTCCTTATCTATTTAACTGTTACCTCTCAACAGTCCGCCAGCCAAGGGAGCCTGCTCAGACCTCCTCTAGTGATTTAGCTGCTTTGGGCCTGTGTTTCTGTGGCCCCACCTAGCCCCGTTATTTCACTGTGCTGGAACACGGCTTTATCTGTCTTGCCCAGAGACCATTCGTCACAGAGCACACAGATGGTGTTTCATCTGTAGCATTTAGCACAGTACTGGGCATGGAGGAGTCACTTAAATACTTGTGAAGTGAACAACAGTATGGTCTCGGGACAGCACAGCCCACAACACCCAGAAGGCAATCTGCAGTGAGAAAATTCAAAAGACATGCACACCCCTGAATTTCACAGGGATTGCCAAAGGCACATGACCATGAGAACTACATCAAAAATAAAGCATTCTTAGAAAAACGCAAAAGATAGAAAACCATTCTGGTTTGGTGCAGTTCCATGACAGAACAAAGAATATTGTTTGCTCACCAATTTCTTATGTTGAAAACCCCGAACTCCGAACTACCCTGGCAGTCAAGACTCTGAGCTCCCTCTGCAAACTGGAGGTTAGGGAACTAAGATCCCACATGCCATGCAGCACAGCCAAAGAAAAAACCCAGACCTCATAACTGATTTTGCTCTTTAAAAGCTGCTTGTTGAGGTCTAGAAAATAGTTCTCATGTTTACGGAAGAATTTAAGTAAATAAGTACATGTATGAGCCATTAGGTGACAAGGATAAATCTGCTAGAGGAATAAAGGCTTATTAAGGAAGTACCTGTAAGGGCTTCCCTGGTGGCTCAGTGGTAAAGAATCCACCTGCCAACGCAGAGAGGACAGGTTCAATCCCTGGTCCAGGAAGATCCCACACGCCACAGAGCAACTTCTATTGAGCCCGCGCTCGAGAGCCTGGGAACCACCACCACTGAGCCCACATGCTTCAACCATGGAAGCCCCACACCCCAGAGCCTCTGCTCCGCAACAAGAGACATCGCCGCAATGAGAGGCCTGCGCACCTCAACAAAGAGCAGACCCCACACAACCAAGAAGACCCAGCACAGCAAAAATAGAAAAAAAAAATAATAAAGAATCAAAGCAACACCTCAAGCCCATCTCCACTCCATAGGCTGACCTGAAAGCATCTCCCTGTACTTCTTAGTTCCCTTGGAAATCCATGCAATAATGCCTGACACTGTGGGATTGGGTACATGGGAGGTTCATCAATGAGGTTTAAAACTTTACATAGTACAAGATGTTTTTTTAAAAAAAGAAAGTACCTGGAGATAAATTTTCTTCACGCCAGGCACATAATCCGCGATCCGGCCGAAGAGCAGCCGTCCGACTCCTGAAGTGATGCCGATGCACATGAGAACCACCTCTTTATTTTTCTCATCTTGAAACCTTTCATTCACATATTTCATCTGTAGGCCAAAGAGAAAGAAGCCACACTAAATGTGGTAGGAAAACTTGACAAGTTTTGAGGCTTGGTACAAATGCCTTTTTTTGTACATGTAAAAGACTCTCCTTCCAAAGTCAAATTTTTATAAAAATTTGTCTATGATAATTTTTCATAGGAACACATGAAGAAAAAACAACATGGTTTAGCCTGTATAAATAATTTTTATAAGAGGGCTTTAAAAACATTTTTAATAAAAGGTAACCAGCACACCCTTTCAGTTCAGTTCAGTTGCTCAGTCGTGTCTGACTCTTTGCGATGGGAAATAGATGGGGAAACAGTGGAAACAGTGTCAGACTTTCTTTTGGGGGCTCCAAAATCACTGCAGATGGTGACTGCAGCCATGAAATTAAAAGACACTTACTCCTTGGAAGAAAACTTATGACCAACCTAGATAGCATATTCAAAAGCAGAGACATTACTTTGCCAACAAAGGTCTGTCTAGTCAAGGCTATGGTTTTTCCAGTGGTCATATATGGATGTGAGAGTTGGACTGTGAAGAAGGCTGAGCGCCGAAGAATTGATGCTTTTGAACTGTGGTGTTGGAGAACGCTCTTGAGAGTCCCTTGGACTGCAAGGAGATCCAACCAGTCCATTCTAAAGGAGATCAGCCCTGGGATTTCTTTGGAAGGAATGATGCTAAAGCTGAAACTCCAGTACTTTGGCCACCTCATGCGAAGAGTTGACTCACTGGAAAAGACTCTGATGCTGGGAGGGATTGGGGGCAGGAGGAGAAGGGGACGACAGAGGATGAGATGGCTGGATGGCATCACTGACTCGATGGAAGTGAGTCTGAGTGAACTCCGGGAGTTGGTGATGGACAGGGAGGCCTGGTGTGCTGCAATTCATGGGGTCACAAAGAGTCGGACACGACTAAGCGACTGAACTGAACTGTACTTCCACTGCTTTCTCTGCAATCACAGAGTTATTATATCAAACAGTTGTTTCAAACAGTCAGACTCACTGTCCCCTACACCAAACACTGGCCTGAATTCTGAAAGTGTACAAAGCCAGTTTCCCAGAAAGCATGCTGGCCCAAGTGATCTGCTTGTGGCACCTGCAGCCTTTCTGGACAACACTGCCTTAGAAGACCTGCATTTTGCAGTTTTAGGCCTACTTGGGTAACCAACACCATCGCATCTCTCTTTTCCCTTTCAAAACTGGTTAACTATTCTTCCTCTTGTATTTTCACAGTGCTCCAGGATAACTCTCCAAGGAGATGGTCCAGTGGCTAAGATGCTGTGTTCCCAGGTTCAGGGGGCCCAGGTTTGATCCCTGGTCAGGGAACTAGATCCCACATGCTATACAGGGATCTATCCCACATGCGGTAGCATGCCACAATTAAGACCTGGCTCAGCCAAATAAATAAATATCCAACAACCAGAACAGAATAACTCTCCTAAACATGGCTTCAATCTTCATCGATCCCTTATACATCAGCTGACTACATTTATACCCCTTACTTTGGTATTAAAAGCCCTCCATAATCTGTCACTGATCTATCTCTGTAACTTTATTACCTACCAATCCTTGACTCAGAAAACTCAGATGTCTACAGGATTCGGGTAAACAGCAGAAAGGAATAAAAGAGACTTGCTGGAGAGGGACTGCGTACACTGAGTCCCATCATTACCGTATAGGACCTCCTGTGCTGCCAAGTCAACCTCCTGGCTGCCTTTTATTTTAAAGAAAAGTCAGAAATCTGGATTTTTGTGTGGAAATGTTGGCATCTATCTTAAATTTAGAACACTGCGTGATCCAACCCCATGTGTGCCAAACACGACATGTCTACAGCATTGATCTCATCTGGCCCAGCAGGAAGGTTTAATCACGGTGTCACTTAGACACGTCCAACACCTTCTCATCTGTCTACATTTCTGCTGCCACTTCTCCTGGTTCTCTGACTCTGCCCAAGTCCCACCTTTTCTATAAAGCTGTCCTTGATTACCTGACCCTTACATCCCCTTTGGGTTTCTGCCTAGCCTTCATGGGCATCTTAAGTACTGAGCGCCCTCCCCAGCCCTTCTGGCATCATAGGTGGCGCTAGTGGTAAAGAACCTGCCTGCCAATGCAAGAGATAAGAAGAGACATGGGTTCGACCCCTGGGTCAGAAAGATCCCCTGGAGGAGAGCACGGCAACCCACCTCAGTATTCTTGCTTGGAGAATCCCATGGACAGAGGGGCCTGGCGGGCTCACCACCTTCCTTCTTCCATTTCAGTCACCACCACTGCTGTTGACCCAACCACCCAGGTAAACACTGGACAACCATCCTAGACCACCCCCCTCCCTTCAAATCCAGTAGCCGCCATCCAGTTCTGATGACCTGTCCTCCCAAACCTTTCAGACACCCTCCCTTGGTCCATGCTCCCCACAGTTTCTACTTTGGGGGATCACTCCTCCCCTGGATCCCTACACCCGCTTGAACGTGCCTCAGGCCAGAGCCCTCACTCCTAAACCCCTAACCTGCATCCCCTGAGACCACCAGATGAAGTTCAAATTTTAAATAACACTGCTTCACCACTGTGGCCTTGCAGCCTTCAGGGTAAAGCTCAGACTCCTGGTTTGTCAGATGAAGCCTCACCTCCAGCTGCCTCCTCATGCACCCACGTCGGTGGGTGCTGGCCACGGTGGGCTGGGCTGTCCAGCACTTGAAATGTGGCTAATTTGAACTGAGATGTGTAAGTGTAAAACACACAGAAAATTTAGAAACCTTAGTGGAAAAAAAACGTAAAATATCTCAATAATTTAAAAATACCAATTCTTTGTTGGAATAATACTTTGGCTATATTGGCTAAATAAAATATATTATGAAAACATTTCTGAGGTCTTTTTTCTGTTTTTTTTGTTGTTGTTTTTTTAACTTTTAAAAATATGACAAGAAAATTTTAAATGACATGTGTCTTGCATTATATTTCTATTGAAGAGTGCTGGTCTAAGAAATTCACTTGTGGACACAAAGATAAAACAGCTGTTGATAAAAGTGACTTCAAACTGGCAAATTCCTCCAGGTCCTTATCAGAGATGGAATACAGCTCAATTCTAAAGAAAATGAATAACCTGATCTGAGGCAGGTGAGATATAATTACGGGAATTCATCAGCTTTATTTGGAATTTGAATTCTGACTCTCATGTATTAATCCACTTTAGGAATCACTCAAAGGATCTAGTGTAATTTTTTAAGAGACATTCTTTAGTATTCAAACCAGACTGAATATGCTAGTCATTCTTTTGATGAAACTAAGAACACATGCCTGCCGCACTATTATCCTTTATTAGTGGTTTATTTTTCTTCCCCCCGCTCTACACTTTGTAATCCTTAAAAGGAATAATGAGGATAAATGTTTGGGGGTCTTGTGAAATAATGGTAAATTTGGTAAATTCAAATTATGCTTAAGTGGAAACTTACTTCTTCAGCTATAACGGGCCTTATTTCATTGAATTTTGTTATTGTTGTTGAAACAAAGCAAGAACTTCAGCTTCTAATACCTCCTTTCCTACCCTCAGCCAAAATGTTCAAAGTTAAGCTGTGGTTTATTTTGTTTGTCTTCTGGTTTTGTTTGGGCAGGAAATAAGGGAACTGGAGAATAGCATCTGGGGAGGCGGCATCTACTGGTCCAGCAGATCTTCCTCATTGAGGAAACAGCCCACGGGAGAGCTGGTGTATTCTACCAGCCTGGGCCCCCCACTACTGCTACAACTATTCCCGGAATCCCCACCCATCCTTCATCCTCTGGAGACTGGCACACAGTTTAGTTTAGCAGAAGGCACGAGTACTGGCAAAACTGGTATTTCCAATAACAGTCCCATGGGCAGGGACATGAAGATGTTGACCAGATGTTCCCATGTTTAACCTAACTTATTTAAACCAATAGAGAGCTCTTATTAGAAGCCATTACCTACCCAGGGGATAGGCTTCGCCAGTGGCTTCGTCGGTAAAGAGTCTGGCTGCAATGCTAGAGACCTGGGTTTGATCCTTGGGTCAGGAAGATCTCCTGGAGGAGGGCATGGCAACCCACTCCAGTATTCCAGCCTGGAGAATTTCATGGACAGAGAAGCCTGGCAGGCTATAGTCCGTGGGGTCGCAAAGAGTCGGACACAACTGAGTGACTAACACTTCACTTCAACAGGGAAAACATCATTTTTAGAACAGTGGTTTTAAAACCGACTTTATCCAAATGTGGAAGTGCCTTTAGGGCAGGGACTACTCTTTTGTTTCTATTCTAAACATGTGTTTACTCCAGGGCTGCACACCTCTCAGTGATGACCAGAGCCTGGGTACTGCCTGCTCTTGAAACATTTTCCATCATTCCAACAACAACTGAACTTCATCAGTCACAGAAGCCATTTTTGGACTGGGTGAAACCCTCTTTTTGTTTTGTTATCCAAAGATAACCAAGAACTTAAAACCCATCATAGCTTCTCACTGCTTATCCATGGGTGAAAGAAGGGAACAAGACACATGAGCTCAGGGTTTACACCCTTCCCTCCTAACCATCCCCACTTCAAGTAAAGGGCGATTCAGCCTCTCTCCATGGAGGACACGATTCTGATCAGCCAAGTGAAGGGAGAAGCTCCTCCCCACTCACTGGAGCCTAGAGCCAGTGCCTAAGAAAGTGACCCTCTCACGGCGCTGGCCTCAGCCTGGCTTCTCCCCCTCTTACCTCTTCCCAACATGAGGCACAGCTGCAGACACTGAGACATCAGGTAGTGCTCTTCAGCTGAGAAGCCAGGCTGAGTCTTCTGGCTCCGAGAGCCAACTGTGAAGGAAGCCCAGCAGACAGCCATCGTATGAAACCAGCTCCAGTACAGCTGACGCAGTGCACTAGAAACTCAAGCTTCTCCTTGACGGGTGGTTTCACGACAGAAGATGGCCCAGCAGAAGGGAACCTCAACTCACTTTATCTACGGAAGCCCCTGAAATCCAGTGACCCTGCTGCTGCTGCTAAGTCGCTTCAGTCGTGTCCGACCCTGTGCGACCCCACAGACAGCAGCCCACCAGGCTCCCCCGTCCCTGGGATTCTCCAGGCAAGAACACTGAAGTGGATTGCCATTTCCTTCTCCAATGCATGAAAGTGAAGTCGCTCAGTCGTGTCCAACTCCTAGCGACCCCATGGACTGCAGCCCACCAGGCTCCTCTGTCCATGGGATTTTCCAGGCAAGAGTACTGGAGTGGGGTGCCATTGCCTTCTCTGACACTACGCAGCTGCAAAACAAGGAGCTCACTGGTCCAAAAGATGCAATAACTAGAGAACTCCCTGGCAGTCCAGTGATTAGGACTTGGTGCTGAGCGCCTAGGTTCGACATGTGGTTGGGTAAGATCCCACATGGCTGGCAGTGTGGGGAAAAAAAGAAAAAGTCCAATAATCACCTACAGTACTGCTTTCTAAGATTGAGTGTTATCTGGCCGTGCAATAGTTATTAGCCTCACTGTCCTCCCCTCCACCAGCACCATTTTAAAGGGATGGGTGGTCTTCATTTAATACCTTTTATATAATTTATTACAAAAAAATGATAAAACTTTGGTACATACAAGTTAAATTATGTATCACTAGGGGATAGCAGTTAAAGGAGGAAAACTACTGAAGATGTAGAACAAAAACAACTTTATTTCTGACAGCAGACTTGTAGTAACAGCTGACTGACTCAAGTAGCAAGTGCTAACAAAGGCGGTATTTCAGGAAGGCCAGGAAAGCAGGGTAAAAGCAGGCGCAGTAGAGCACTGCAGGCTATGGGGCTAATGGAACAACTGCCTCTGCAGAACTGAGGGGAAAAACCAAACCCTATTTATCATCCACTGTTGCTGCAGTTACTGTGCCCTTTGGGAGAGAGCTGATTCCAGGCAGCAGCCACTACCTGTCCTTGTCTGTGGCATCTCACTCCCTGATCCTCTGCCCTCCCCATCAGATCCACACCATCAAGCTGAGAAGGAGGCAGACAACAGGCAGTCCCGTTGCACTCCTTTCGGTGGGGACAAGGGACCTGTATCATTTACATTTACACAGTACCTTCAAAAACAGGATAATAAATGCTGCACCGTATTTTCAGGGCTGTGGAATTCAGAATTTCTCCAGCTTCCTACTTCCCCACAGGGATGCTGAGTTCCGAGCACTTCTGCTCTCTCGCTCTTCCTGAGCAAGTTAATCTCTTCTAACCTGAGATTAGCAGGTTCCGCTTGTTGCCTCTTCCTTGCATGCAATTTAATTTCTAAGAACACATCCTTTCAACACCCAAAAAGCTACTCCATAACTCTTTAAGTGGAGTATTTAAGTGTATTCTACTTAAATATACTTTTTTTTTAAGGCAATCACAAAGAAAAGAGCCTGGTTCCTTTAAAAATTACATGTACATTTGAAAGGCAGTAGAAGGCTGCTAGAGTAGTTAATGGATAATCTCAGATTTTGTTGCAAATCAAAACTTTATACTACCCTTTGACTTCAAAGAACGATGAACAGAAATCTGAATGGATGGAGGGTTTGGTTTGTTTTTTTCTTTCTTTTTTACAACAATTGTGTTTTTTTCCATCTTTGTTTTTGCTAAGAAAGTAAGTCAGCACTACAGGGCATTCCCTGAGAAAGTTTTACACGAGTACAGTACACCAGCAAGTCCAGTGAGGTGACTATAGATAGCAGAAAACTAAGCCCACGGATTTGGGTACATAAAATTAATCCCTTTACACCATTTAATACTGAAATAGGACGTTATGGCCATTAAGACAAGTGCTGATTAGAGCAGCCTCAAAATATCATTTTAACATGTTAAATCTGATCAACTGTGCTTTGAAGTAAAACAGCTCTAAGATGTACTTGAAGTGAAAACACAGAACCTCCTTGGCTGCCAACATTTTTAAGGGCTAATATCTTAGGCAGCCCACTGTCTCTTTACTAATAAGGTACCTGTTGCGATTAAAGCCGTGGCATGGGTACTGCCTGCCTCCCCAGGAACTAACCCAGCGGAGGGCAGACCTTTGCCCTGGCAGGACTCTAGGAGGCATGGGCAGTTGGCTCTGTTTGTTTTTTTAAACGGCCAGTCTTCCCATTTCATTGAGATGGGTTTCCATGGTGCCGGTAATCACACACGGCACTACTAAGACACATAAAAGTCAAGACTAAAAAAGGGAAGAGTTTCCAGGAACTTATTTAACAGCCACCAAGGGGTAGAAAAAGACGAGTTCTAAAGGAAGGAAGGTAGCTGATGGTTTGGAAATCCCTGATTTGGAAAACATTTTCTAACTCTAAAAATTCTTAAGACCTGATTATTTTTCTGTGTTTTTTTTTTTCCAAAAATAATTTTCCTTTGATTAAAACAAAGTTCATCCTTGACACAGTATTGTTTAGATGAGATTTGGCAAAATGTTTCAGAGGAATTATCTGTCAAAACCAATCTGGATTTAGAAGCTTCCCTGGTAGCTCAGAGGTTAGAGTGTCTGCCTGCAGTGCAGGAGAGCTGGGTTTGATCCCTGGGTTGGGAAGATCCCCTGGATGAAGGAAATGGCAACCCACTCCAGTATTCTTGCCTGGAAAATCCATGGACAGAGGAGCCTGGTGGGCTATACTCCACGGGGTAGCAAAGAGTCGGACACGACTGAGCAACTTCACTTTTTTTCAAATAATCCTAAATTATAGAAGTTAAAATGAACTTAATCTTAAAAAATAAATCACTAGGGTTTTTACATAACTTGAAGTTATTAGTGACCCTGACAATAATATCCATGCCAGACAGTTCTCAAATTATCAAAAATTATTCTCATCCTTCTTGAACTATGAAAGGTGTTTAATCTGTTGGTTGACTTAATTTTTATTCATTCCACCCAAATCCAAATATGATTCTGACCAGCTTTCTTGGAGGCTCATTCTTGGCACACCAAGGTCACCACTCCCTCAGACTCGTGGGTCCTGGCTAGGCTGGATGAACACAGTGGACTGTGAACCGTGGAGACCGGGCCCATCTGGGAAGGAGGCAGACTGCCTCTACTCTGGTCGGGATGGCTCGGGAAGGCCCCGCTGTGGTCCCTAGCATGCCTGCATGACTGCCAACGCTTCAGGACAGCACTTTGAAGGCATAAAGTGGTAGCAAGGTCTCCACAGATGCAGACCCCTGGTTGTGGTTAATGCTTTTCTGAGGCATCACTGACTTTCCATGTTTTCATTTATTTTTTTTTTTAAGGGAGGAGGTGATACATGCTCTTCTAAACTTACTCTTGGATTCATCTGGTGATAAAATCACCCATCAGCTAAATGTACATGCAGATAGACAGGTGTGGGTTATGGAGTTTCTAGTCAGCAGCTGAACTGCATGAATTTAGAAAAATAGTCCAAAATGAACAAATGCACCCAGCAAAAGGCTAGTTCAATTAAGGCTGAATTTTTTAAGATAGACTTCGTCTTAAAATAGGAAGGGATAACTTCAGAAAGTATTATTTAAATCACTAGGATTCTGGGTAATTTGATAATGACCCTGGAGCATTATTAGTTCTTACTTAGCCTCTTGATTTTGCCCTTAATTTTAAAGTGATAAAAGACTGATCCTTCCACAAAAATTCTACCTTCTTCTAACCTCTCCTCACTAAGATTCTTTCAGGCTAGTGATGCTGGCTAGAGAACCCTTTTACCAAAAGCCTTCTGGCCGCCTTTCTCCTTCAGTCTTTCTAAGGCACACCACAGAGCTTGTCTTTTTTACTAATTCTAAGAGTTATCTCTTAAATTCTCTCCCTAGAATCACATCACATTTTTAAAAAATTATCTGAATAAAGATCAAAAACCGTTAGGATTAGGGAATTCTTTGGCAGCCCAATGGTTAGGACTCCATACTTCCACTACAGTGCGATCAGTTTGATCCCTGGTCAGGGAATTAAGATCCTATATATGCTTGGCAAGCCACTCCAGTACTCTTGCCTAGAAAATCCCATGGATGGAGGAGCCTGGTGGGCTACAGTCCATGGGGTCGCCACGAGTCAGTCACGACTGAGCGACTTCACTTTCACTTTTCACTTTCACACAAAGGAGAAGGAAATGGCAACCCACTCCAGTGTTCTTGCCAGGAGAATCCCAGGGACGGCAGGGCCTGGTGGGCTGCCGTCTATGGGGTCGCACAGAGTCGGACACGACCGAAGCGACTTCGAAGCAGCATATGCTTCACGGGATGGCCAAAAAGGAAAAAAATAGGAATAAGTGCAGATCAGTCTCCCTTCCACTGCTGCCCCTTTCACATACTTCTGAAAACCGTCTACCCCAGTTTTTACCCCCTCTTTAAAGAATAAGACTACTTCAGAGTCGGGGTGAGGTGGTGGTGACTAACATTACTTTAGACATGTTCGGTCCTGTCTTGTGATTTTAAAGTGTTCAGGAAGAAAAGGACCACACCTCTGCAGGATAGATAAGAAAGTAGAAAGCCTGAGTGGTCTGGATTAAGGCAGCTGGCATGACTCTCAGTCTTTTATATACTGAGAGTTGGAAGGCCTAAGCAGAGCAGGTAAAAAAGTCTTTGAAATTGTGAGCGCTGTTCCTTACAAAGTCTAAGATCTTGGACATCACTTCCTTGGTTTCAAGTCGGCAATACACACTGCTTCACTCCCTTGGAGGGATGTTCTGGAAATCTACAGAGGCTATTTTTATCTGATATAGTTGTGCCCAAACATTGCTTTTTTTCCAATTAATTTTTTATTTTAATAAATTTTTTATCACATAACATTTACCATTTAAGCAATTTTAAAGTGTATACAGTCAGTGGCATTAAGTACATTCACGTTCTTACGTAACTATCACCACCATCCATCTCCAGAACTTCTTCACTTTCTCAAACTGAAACTCCAAACCCATTAAATAATCTCTCCCCTCTTCCCCCTTCTCAAAGTCCCTGGGAGCCCTCACTGTACTTCCATCTCTCTGAATCTGACTCCCCTAGGTGCCTCATCTAAGTGAAATCATACACTTTGTATCTGGTTTATTTCATTTAGCATAATGTCTTCAAGGTTCCTCTGTGTTGTCACATATATCCCAAACATTACCTTTTATTTTATCCAAAAACTATTTTTATTTCTTTTTATGTTACAAGTGGGGCATTACTGATTTTTTTTTAAATTATGTGTACAGGTAGGTTTTATGACCTAGGAATTTGGTTTCAGGAGAGAAAAGGAGGCTCCAGGTCTGACACACTACTCTAGATGTGTGACCGGGCAGCTGTGAAGGCGAATGTGACACTAACTTAGCACCTCACGAGGAGATGTGGGATGGGGACCCCAGGACCGGGCATCCCGACTTCAGGACTCAGGGCGGCCCCGAAAGCTGGAGACCAGGAGACAGGAGACATCGGCAGGGAGCTGTGAGAAGTCCCTAGGACAGCTCCCGAGGAGTCAGACATGTAAAAGGAAGCTGTGTGTTCACAGGAGCAAACCCAGGGATACCTGGTTTATGTTGAGGTTTTTACCATGCTTCATAAATTAAATAATCAACATATGGGAGCACTTTACATTCTATAGATGTGTGCAGGGGTCACGAGGCTGCGGCAGAATCTGCTAGTCTATGTGGTGGAGGTCCACTCAGACATCCCATTCTCCTGGAAGCACATGGTACCAGGTATGAGAGAGGATATTCCACCTTAGCAGGGCCGACTATATACTGACTATGTACCTGTAGCCGCTCATTTCTGTATCTTTAAATTACTCGACACTAGTCTAGATAAACATACTTTTATTTCCACCTTGTCACTAATTACACGTGTGATCAGAGAAAGTCTCAAAACCAATTAACTCCTCTCCACAAGAGTTGAAGAACATAAAGCACAATTAGAACGGAAAAACTGTCAGGAGTAGGGAAATTACTAGACCTCATACTCCAGCAACTCAACCAACCTATAAGCTCAGCCTCAAACTGGTCAAAACGATTTGCGTGCTGGGGGCTGAGATGCAGCAGTGAAGAGGAGGCTCTGTCCCTACCCTTGTCCCGTCTGCCTTACCTGGTTCTTCTTTATCATTTCATGAGGTGTTAGGACCCTCCCCACACAAAACGCCCCAGTATATGTTGTAGATAAATCCACAGTCTTCACCAGCCTTTCCCATACTTACACTGAACACATCATACAGTAGAAGGGCCTAACCAAAACACACTACTGCTGCATTCCGACTTAACATAAAATCAGATACTCTTAAATGCTTGAGGATTTCTTTCTTCACCACAAATCTTAAATCTTTCAGCTGTATAGGGCCCACGTTCTAGGGATAATTTTCATGCCTGAATAAACCATCCATCACTTCTAAAAACTAGCGTTGAATTATGTGTAAATACATATTATTGCTTGTAAGTACATATTATTTTTGGCTAATTAAAAACTCCAGGAGTTGGTGATGGACAGGGAGGCCTGGCGTACTGTGATTCATGGGGTCGCAAAGAGTCGGACACGACTGAGCGACTGAACTGAAATATAATTTGGAAGACATGACAAGCTTACTCCACCTTACTAAAAGCAGCAGCTCTGTTTTCATTTATCTGTAAATGATTCATTTCTAGATTTCTTATGTATTATATATTGTCTTCCTATCATGTTCCTATACTGCTGCTGCTGCTGCTAAGTCACTTCAGTCGTGTCTGACTCTATGTGACCCCACAGACGGCAGCCCACCAGGCTCCCCCGTCCCTGGGATTCTCCAGGCAAGAACACTGGAGTGGGTTGCCATTTCCTTCTCCAATGCATGAAAGTGAAAAGTGAAAGTGAAGTCGCTCAGTCGTGTCCGACTCTTCGAGACCCCATGGACTGCAGCCTACCAGGCTCCTCGGCCCATGGGATTTTCCAGGCAAGAGTACTGGAGTGGGGTGCCATTGCCTTCTCCGGTTCCTATACTAGTGTACTACAATTCAGAAGAAAAAAATACTCAAAAAACCAGCTAGCTTTTTTTGGATGAAACTGTTCTAAAGATATGGAACTTCACCATTAATGAGTCACAAGTGGCCAGAGAAGTAAAGATCCTTATTCATCTCAAGTAGGAGAATGCTGGTGAATACTGCCTAAGGCACAAAACTGGTAAATGGGCAAATTTTCACTAACCTGAGTAGTCAAATTGCAGCAGATGGTGAGATCTGCAGGGAAATAAATGCAAGGTTAGAAAAGCAAGAAAAGCACAGACACCACTGAAAAAAATCTGAAAAAAGTGGGGATAAAGTGATGGTGAGAGGACATCTACTCACTCATGTAATAACCACAGGAGAACTGAGGACTGCAGTTAGAGGATGTAAGTAGTGAATGAGGTATCTGCAGAAAAAGCAATGCTTGGGTCCTGTGCAAGAATTTTTCATTTCTAACATACAGATTTTAATATAATACATCAGATAAAAATAAGTTGAATGAAAAAATTCATTGACTGTTGGCTGGCCTTAAAGACAGAAACTAGAGAATTTCCATGCCATAGGCTTCCTGCGGGCAACAGGAAGCCATCTCGTTTTTCTGTCTTCTAAATACCTACTGCTGCCCTTCACCCAGAAGAATGCACCTACCAGCACCTCCTCAAAGGGGTTGTTGCTGATTTACACACTGAGGTCACGTCCCACCGCCACCTTCCATCTCATTTTACTGCCTTCAAAGAAAATATCACTATTTGAAAACTACCTTGTTTATTCACGAGGTTACTGTTTACTGAGCTCCCTGAGAGTAGAGACTACAGCCCTTCTCAGCACTGCAATCCCACATCTGAAGGCACCCGCAGGCGCCCGGTGAGTATCTATCAGGTATGCACTTGAATCCGCTCAATTTGAATCTGCAAACTGAGTCGTAATTCCTGAGAGGGAATTACACATGCGAGAAAATACAGCAGTGACAAAGGAATAACTCACCCTAACTCTACCCTAGTAACATCCCTGCCACTTACTGTGAAACTCTGCGCAAAAGAAAACCTCTCTTTTGGTCCAGGTTCTTATCTATTAGTAGGAGAGACCAGTATCAATGCTGCTTTCCTCATAAAAGGCTGCTGTGAGAGTTGAATCAGAAAATATATCTGTGAAGTGAATTCCTTCATATTCTTTAGGGAAGTCCACTGGGATGGGAATGAATGAATGAAATGAAATGGAAATAAATGAACAACAAAACATTTCCAGACCACATAACAGGGAAAAAATTTAGCAGGTGTGTATGTGTGTGTGTGTGTAGATCAGCACACAGTAAATTCTGTTATTTAAATCAATACACTATAAAAAGAAATATTCTTGTCGTCAAGGAAATCTTGTAAGCATGCTTTTGAATGAAAAAACAAAAATTACTTAAATTAGAAAATCTTGGTGAAAAATCTTGATTATTTTTTATTCTGCAAAGTACCAAAACATTCTGCATAGCTAATAAATGTCAAAGTAACAATAAAGATAATCAGAATAATAAACCCAAATCAAGAATAAAAAGGAGGGAGGGAGGGAAGGCAAAAATGAAATTTAACCCCTAGTATTTAAACTTTATTGTTTAGCATCCAGGCTAAAAACAAAATTAAAATGTCAACTCTGCCTCTTTTATCTGGTTATAGTGCCAGAAGACTGAGATAGGGCAACTCTTCAGGTTATATAATCCCGATGGAAATAATTTTTAAAATGTTTCCAAAACTCTGCAATCACCATCCCAGGGCTGAGGACATGTAATGGGCCTCCAGGCCTTTCTCCTGTCAGAACCTTACAAGAAACAGATAAACAAGGCAGGTGAGGTCAGCTCAGCTGCCCAGACCTGGCCCCATATACAGTAACCTCTGGTTTAGATGAATTCTGCTATGAACCCTGCATTCTCGGGGCTTAGCCACTCAATAACTGTAACTTTGAGCTCTAAATATATCCATGAGAGAAAGATGACAAAACCAGTACAATCGCTGCTGGCAACTCTGAATACCTGGACTGTGTCAAAATGGTGAGGTGACCTCCAGACTGGGAAAGGAACCCCATAAACTGACGAGGGTTGTGTTAGATAAGCCAACTTCATTCCTCTAATGATTCAGTTTCCACTACATACACATTTCAGGCTAGGATAAGCTTCCATTCATTTTCCGTGGATATTCTTGCATGTAATGGTGCCAGGTTCTACCATTTTTGTAACTATGTGACTTTTGGCAAGCAACTTAACCTTTCTGTGTCTTAACTACTTTACCAGTTTTTTTTTAAGTACCATTAAATGACCTGTACACTCCATTCAACTCCTAATTTACTATCATACTTTTTTTTTAAAGGCATCTAAATATTTATATTTTACTTCAAAGCCACACATTTAAGAAGACCAGGCTCAAGCCTCAAGCTCAAGGCTGCACCAGGCACCAGCCTTACAACCCTGAGCAAGTTGTCTTAATAACCCCAAGTCCAGCTCCTCTCCTGCTAAATGGAATCTGATCCTGCCCATCTTGTAGGGTGGCTCTGAGGCTCCAGCAAGAGATAATACTTGTGGAATAGTCTTAGAAAGTAAATGTTAATAAAAGTGTGGGATATAAAAATACTATGTTTAAAAGAAACTTAGGAGTTAAAATAAACCCTCGTGTGGCTGTGATGACTGGGCATACAGGATGCTAAACCATGCTCTGAAGATTGAACGCTGCAGTTGTTCTGGCCTTTTACTCTGACAATACATCAGTTCAACTTGACATGGATGCAGACACAGCTGGGTTACATAACTGCACGTCAGCTGTCCATGTTTGCAATTCTGCCTCCACACTAACTACAGTTAAATGAGCTTTTCTCCAGTTTGTTATGAGGCAATATAAACTTTCTGATGATAAGTGAGTTGCCAAAAGGTAGAGGAGTGAAAAAACTAGATACAGATAATGGGGCTGGAAAGCAAAGGGGAAAAGGGACAGTGGCATCTGGGGGCGGATACGTAAGAGACCGGCACTCCTCAAACTTTCTTTGGATCTAGAGACGCTTCCCTACATCATGAATACGTAAGTTACCTTCTCCCTCGATACTCTGTAATCACTGGAGTTAGTGTCTGTGAGGGCTTTTCCAAAGAGATGTCCCAGAACCTAGAGAGAAGGTTAAACTAGCAGAAGGTACTCTCAATTGATCAGACAATTCTCTCCACCCACCAGAGCCACCTGGTAAATGCAGGGCGAAAGGCAACGTCCAGGTTTACCCTCATACCTTTAAGAGTCTTCAAATTAATATTTCTATTGTGTTAATTCTCTATCATAACAATTTATTTTCTAGTTGACAGAAAAATCAGGATAGGACCCCTTATCAGCTAAATTTAGGTTCCTCAAACTTGAAAAAATTTTGATATTAATCCGACGAGTTGACGGATAAAGCAAATATCCCTATTACAGTTAAATTTTGACATTTTTCTAGAGAATATTATATTTTGACAAATAAAACATGAGACAATTAAACACAAAGACCTGGCGAAATTTACAAATTAACAAGACAGAAAAACAGATACAGAGGATAAACTAGTGGTTATCACTGGGGAGAGGAAAGGGGTGAGGGGCAAAACAGGGAATACGGTATGAAGAGGTACGCACTATTATGCTTAAGTAAGCTACAAGGACATATTTTACAGCATGGGGACTAAAGCCAGTATCTTATAACAACTTTAAATATCTTACAATAAATTTTATTATAGATTTATAAATGAATTTATATAGATTTATAATAAATTTATATAATTTTTTAAATCTATAAAAATATTGAATCACTATGTTGCATACCTGAAACTAATATAATATTGTAAATCAACTATACTTCAATTAAAAAAAAACAAGAAAAAACATTATAGATATGGCGAGGGGACAAGAGAAGGAACAGTTTCTCCAATGCTTTTAGGGCCTTCTCAGGAAACTTCAGTGTCTTAGGACACTTCAGCAGGCTTCCCAAGTGGCACTAGTAGGAAAAAAAACCTGCCTGCCAATGCAGGAGACATGAGAGACCCAGGTTTGACCCCTGGGTTAGGAAGATCCCCTGGAGGAGGGCATGGCAACCCACTCCAGCATTCTTGCCTGGAGAATCACATGGACAGAGGAGCCTGGGGAGCTACGGTCCATAGGGTCGCAAAGAGTTGGACAAGACTGGAGTGACTTAGCACACACACACACGGGACACGTAAAGATCTATCAGGGTCTTCAGAGTTTATATGTAACTCTAAAATTCAAGCAATTTGTTTCTTCGCATTTTCCTATAATAGTACTCTGTTACCAATCAAATACATTTGTACATTTTACTATAGATTTGTACATTTGTCCATTTTTTTCTTCGGCTATGCTTAATGTTTACTGTATAAAACCAAACTGAGCAAGAAACTATGCATATTTCATGTTCCACTTGATATTCTCATATTCACAACGTCCTAGAGACCAAAAGAGGAGACACAGGGGCTGAGAGAGCAGTTCCATGACACCCTGTCATTCACATCAGCCCATTTGCTCAGAGTCCTCTCCACGGCTGTGCAGCGTGCTCTGAGTGCCTGGATGGTCCAGCCCTGCTTCTGTGCTTAGTTCTGATAGAACGGGGGGAAACATGCAAAAGCCAAAGAAAATCCTGGTCCCGGCCCAGTGCGGCTGACGGCAGGCAGCACCCCACCTCTCAGGTGATCCGAAGAGAGAACAGACAACTCTACGAAAAGAACACGAGACTCAGAGTCTGAGACCCACGTTCAAATCCCAGCTCTGAGCAAACTCAGTGCTTGACCCTGACTAAGCATAGCTTATTTAGCAAAGTCGCTTCCTTGGCTCCAAGTATATAATTGTTTATGACATTTGTTACCCTCACCCTTGTGATGGTTATGTGAAATTTTGTGGAGATGCTTGGCACATGACAGATTCTTGACAAATGTCACCTGAATCTCCGTTTGAGGAAGCCACAAAGAGACAAGAACATGTCTGCTGTTCCTATTTACACGGCTCAGCACCCTGAGCTCTACCCTGGGGCGATATTCCTGCTGTGACTACAACGTGGCCAGTGGTAACCTGGCCAGTGAAGTCTAACAGGTGCATTCCACTACTGAGCCATGGAGCACCTGGCATTAATCAAAGCCATAAAATATCTCCTGAGGTTTTACATGCCCCATTGATTGGCTTGTTTGCCTACAGATTTCATTCTAATTTAAAAACACAACTTGTTTGTTCCCAATTACAATTGGACTTGGTATCCACTGAATTGCCCTGTCAGCAGGCAAATAATGGTGCCTTTAATCATAGTCTCAGATAAGTGGGATATTCGTACCAGATCAGAATTTCTTTTGAGGACAATTACTATCTGCCACAAAACTGACACATCTTATAGAGTTTTTTGAAAATGAGCTAATAAACACAAATTTCAACACACGAGTCAGTCATCTCTCTGATACAGAAACTATGTGGGTCAAAGCTTAAAACCTAAAACTTCACTGCCGTATGTTCTGGAGTCAAAGAACCCAAGTGCTGCTTTTCAAGGCGAGTAGTGGTGGAGAGATGTAAAAGCAATAAAAACTAAGTCATCACTCTCAAACTGCGGATGGGACGTTCTATGCCACTGAGAAGAGCTGCATCGCTGTTGCCAGTTGCAGCATTTACCAGGCATCCGACTGATGCAGCCCTGTGGTCAGTGCTCTGGGCCTGTATCCCCATTCTGTTCTCACTCACACCACCCAGGCTCTGCAAGATTTTCAGCTGCTATGCAGGAGAGCAGACACCAACTGTCTAGCTTTCCTTATTAATGGGGACGGCCATTCCATCCCTCCACACACTCACAACAGTGACAGAGACACACAAATTTCTTCCATTTATAAATTTTCAATTTCAACATGTATATATGGCTATAGGTCAAAAGCAAAACGCATCAACTCTTTTCTCCATCAACAGATGGCATTAGTGGTACTTTTAAGTCTGACGTCTGCTGAGTTTGAGCTTGTTGATTAACTGTGGAGTGGGTATGAATACCATCATGTCATATAGGTATAACATGTGAAACATCATTTTAGTATCATAGCAGAGAATTTTAAAGATCAAAATGAAAAGAAGATGAACAGTGCTTATATAGTGTCCCTTTTGATTAATCCATAAGACATTTAGTCATTCAACAAATATTTGAGCACCCACTGCTATGTTAGGCACTGTGCTAGGTGCTCGGGTTCATTCATTGAACAAGGTATAGAAGGACTCTTGGTTGGCCTTGACATTTACATTCTAACAGAGGTATACACACAGAGAACAAACAATCAGCATCACAATGAAGTTATATAACACATTAGAAGGTATGACAAAGAAATAGCAGTGTGAGAGTCTGGGAGTGTGTGGAGGGGAAATGGATGAAGGGAGTTTAACCAGGTGGTCAGGGCAAGCCTCCTTAAAAGTGAACAGGAAAGACAGCGGAGTGTTGAGAGCAGAGTGTGAGGGGATGGGCCAGATGAGATGGAGACAGGAGGGGACAGGCCACGGAGGACTCTGAGTGAAGGGAAGTTAGGCGCTCAAAATAGCCTGGAGTTAAAACTCCCCTCTGGGTCCTCCCCACCATTCTCTACAAAACAAAGAACTCTCTCACCCGAAGAAAAAAATGGACATTAAGATTGATTATGCCCAGATCCTGGCTGGTCCCAGCCTCTGGCCGATCTCCAGAATTCCTTGCCCCAGCTGTTTAAGATATAACTAATCTGAACAACCTTGGAGAAGAAGAGGCCCCCTTAAGACAGCAGATTTCCACATATATGCCTATATATACTTAACTCTTTTCTTGGGTTAGTGCAGCAACTCACTAATCTGACTGCTGCCCCTTCTTGCCTCATTAAAAGTGATTTGTTCTTGTAAAGTGCCAGTCTAGTTCTTTCTCCGAACCTCGCTTTCTCTAATTTCCTTACCCTACATTGAGAGCCACCAGAAGGACATTAGTTTTTACTCTCAGAGCAATAGGGAGCCACTAAAAGATTTTGAGAGACTTATGTTGAAAGAACACCTGAGGTTTCTGCATACAGACTGCAGCAGGGCAAGGAAGGAAGTGGGGAGATCAGATAGGAGTCTATTACATAGTGATCCAGGCTAGGGGTGATGCTGGCCCAGTCAGAGGAATAGTAATGATGATGTTGAGAAGTGGACAGATTCTAAATATATCTTGAAAGGAGAACCACCAAGATTTCTGGTCTGGATCAGGAGTATGGTGTGAAAGAAAGAGGCGCCAAGGATGCCTCCAAGGTTTGGGGCCTGATGGAATTGCCATTTCCTGAGATAAGGAACGCTGAGGGCAGAACAGGTTTGGAGGACAGGGGATAACCTTCAGGGCTCTTCATGTTAAATCTGAAACATCCAGCAGTCCTCCAAGTGGAGATATTAAGTAAGCAGTTGGCTATAAAAGTTTGGTAAAGAATTCAATAAAGGGGTTTAGACTAAATTAATATAAATTTTGAGCCACTGGCATATACATGATACCTGAACTTAGGAAATTAGATGAAATCATCATTTGGAATTAATACAGGAAAAGATCAAGAGGCAAGTCCTTTGATATTCAGAGTCAGGGTGAAAAAGAAGGAACCAGAAGAAACTATTAATAAGAGGAATGATGGAGAGGTAGGAGGAAAACTAAAAGCATGTTTCTGGAAGCTAGTGAAAAAAAACTGAAGACAAAGAAGCCATAAAAACTTAATCCAAGTGACCTACAAAGGATTAATCTCAAAAATATACAAACAGCTCATGCAGCTCAAATAAAAAGAGCAAATAACCCAATCTAAAAACTGGCAGAAGATCCAAACAGACATTTCTCCAAAGAAATATTAATATACAAATGGCCAAGAGGCACACGAAAAACGCTCAACATCATTAATTATCAGAGAAATGCAGACCAAGACTATAATGACGTGTCACATCACACCAGTCAGAATGGCCATTATCAAAAAGCTACAAACAATAAATGCTGGAGAGGGTGTGTAGAAAAGGGAACCCTCTGGCACTGTTTGTGGGAATGTAAATTTGTACAGCCACTATGGAGAACAGTATGGAGGCTCCTTAAGAAACTAAAATAGAATTACCATATGATCCAGCAATCCCACTCCTGGGCATGTAACCAGAGAAAAACATCCTCCAAAAGGATACTGCACCTCAATGTTCTTAGCAGCATTGTTTACAATAGCCAGGACATGGAAGCAACCCCAATGTCCATCGACAGAGGAGTGGATAAAGAAGATGTGGGACTTACATACAATGGAATATTACTCAGTCATCAAAAAGAATGAAATAATGCCACTGGCAGCGACATGGGTGGACCCAGAGTGTCATAATGACTGAAGTAAGTCAGACAAAGAAAGACAGATATCATGTCACAGAATCTAAAGAAAATTACACAAATAAACTTATTTACAAGACAAAAATGGACTCACAGACTTAAAAGAATGAACTTATAGTTACCAGAGAGGAAACACAGGAAACACAGCAGGGAAGGGGTAGCAAGGGAGTGGGGGACTGACATTAAAATGGACAACCAACGAGGACCTGCTAACTAGCAACACGGAACTCTGCTCAATGTCAGTGGCGGGCTGGGTGGGAGAGGAGCTCGGGGGAGAATGGATACAGTGTATGTGTGGCTGAGTCCCTCTGCTGTTCACCTGAAACCACTGTGACATGGTTAATCGGCAGTACTCCAAGACAAAATAAAAAGCTAAAAAAAAATAAAAAACAAGACAAAATGGATAACCAACAGTGACACAGGGACCTCTGCTCAATATTATGTAACAATCTAAATGGGAAAAGAATTTGAAAAAGAATAGATACATGTATAACTGAACCACTTTGCTGTACACCTAAAAAACCAACACAACATTGATTATCAACTATACTCCAATACAAAATAAAAAGTTAAAAAAAAAAACCTTAACCTAGAAAACAGAACAAAACAACTCTCAGGAAAAAAAGGGCAATTCAGAAAAACTAAAGCAGCTGTTAATGGGAATGGTTATTTGGAAAGTTACAGCTCATCAAAATTAATATATAAGATTTGTACCCTTACTCTATTTCTGTAATTTTCTATCTATGAGATATGGGATGTTTACTAAACTTGTTATGATATTCATTTCAAGATGTATACGATTCAAATGATTATGCTGTATACCTTAAACTTAAGACATGCTGTAGGACAATCATATCTCAATAAAACTAGAAGAAAAAAGATTCATACCCTCACAATAGAGATTACAACTGGGAAGGCTTAAAAGAATCATTTGACCCCTTCTAGGAAGCAACATGATTCTTCATTTTTAAAAGTCAACTACTAAAAGAAAACTTTCAACCTTGCTCTGAGAGTAAGAATGCCACAAAGCATACATATTTTCTCTCAAATCATCACACATAGTCTAACAAGCAAGTGACCTTAGAATTTTTAACATAACCATGAAAGCACTCATTGTATTTCTGAATCCTTCAAAAGAGACCTAGATAGAGAAATTAGTTCCCTAATTAAAGATGTAGTTTTAACAGCAAAGCTCATGATTAAAGACCAATTCCAATCCTATGAAGCTTTTACTAACCACTTTTCCAAAAAGATACCATCTTTCTCCTTTGACTTGTCCACTAAAATCACACAATTCACCATCATGTCATCTTAAATTTGAATAACTCTCATTTTTATACCAGAACTGGAGAGATGCTTTACATACCTTTTTTTGTCATCCTTACAACAAGGATTTATCCCTATTTTATAGATGTTGAAACTGATGGTTAGAGTCTGTTACCTAAGGTTACCCAAGTATAAAGGGACAAAACCAGCATCTGTTTTACTAACTATGCAGTACTGCCTCTTGCATGAAAGTATGACACTAATAATTGCCAGTCACTGTGTCTTGTGACCCTGGACGAGTTTTTATACCTCTCAGTGCCTCATTCATGAAATGCGGATGATACTCTACAGGTGCTGCACTGTGGTGAAGATTATATAAGGTAATGCCTGTAAAATTCCTTTATAAACTACAATGGTCGGTATTACTACTCAGAGTAGATTTTATGTTCCTTCAGCACAGGTTCTTATGCCTTACAGGCATTTTCCCTTCAACATTCAACATGAATTGAACACCATCTTACCAGTCCTTGTAACGACTTCAGACACCTTTTCCCCCCTCTAAGGAGGGAGGTGGTATCCCATTGCATGAAATCTGGATTGAGTATCGAATATCCCTAATCCTAACCTTAAACTACAACACAGTGACAAACTCAGCGTGCTCATCAAACAGGAGATTTAAACCACCTGCCCAGCATGTAACTGGTATTTCCTCTCCACCATGGCCTTAGTGCCATAAGAGTTCGAAAGGGAGAAAAATCCCAAATGAAAAAGTATCACATTTTGTAAGAAAACATGCCTGGAAGGAGGGACAGCAGAATAAGGCCTGGTTTGTTATCTGAGTTAACAGAGACCTTGTTGTTCTGTGTACAATCTGATTTACAGCTTCCTGATGACAGTAGTAACTGTAACACTGTCTAACTCATTACTCATTATGAAATTTCATCTACTTTAAGAAAAAGACCAATAACATATTTATGGAAGTTCTTAGGGAACACTCACTCCCTCTTCAATACAATGCAGGTTTCCAGTGGTATATCTGGGGACGGGAGCTGGTGTACACCAGAGGAAGACCATGCCAGGTGTGTTCTCCAGGTAAACACAGCAGGAGGCAACCAGCCCCTGCTCTGCCATGATTCTGGGGAAGCTGCTCAAAATCTTTGTTAATGATGGATCTGCTTTCCAGCCTGTAAATCATGAGCTAATATTATTTATTCTGCCTACCTCACAAGTTTACTGTGAAAGGTCAAATGAAATAATATATGTAAATTAATTTACAAATTACATTACTAGAAGTTACCAGAAATAACTAGATAATCAACTACCACTTGCCCTTTGGTAAACGTCAGGTACTAGCGACTTAGCAGCAGCAGCAGCAAAGTTGAGATATTGATTTCTCTAAGGGTTTTCACGTTGTAATAACAAACGGAATTTTTTTATAAAAAATCTACTCATCTTTGAAAAGGACACGACAAATGTTTTCTTAGCCACAGACTTCATATGTGATAGGTGTGACATACCAGGTCATTTTACCTAGTAACTCAGGCTCTGCAAAATGCCTCATGGTTCAGAGTCCTAAAAGCTAGTCCTCTCCTTGTCTCCCCATTAATCACCCCAGCTGCCTCCTTAAAACCTCTGGCAAAAAGAGAATAGGAGAATTAAGAATTCAAATTGTCTTAGATCCACAAAGGACTGATGATGTCATTTAGTAGCTGACCCCTTGACCCCAGTAATTCTCTGAACTACACTGCCAAATTGCGCCAGAATTTTAACTAAAGAAAATTGCACAAGCATCCAAAAGTAGACTGAAAGCTAGAAAAACTCCAAATCACACAGTATACACATAAAAGAAAAACTTATCCTAGTACCATTTTTGTTTATCATTTATCAACTATGTTGAACTATAAATACATTTTCAGTCATAACAACAAGAATAAAGGAAGAAACATAATAATAAGCACTTCTGAGCAAATTTTGCCAGGGGCAAATACTTTAGACACTGCTTACTCTTATTATGAAGAGGTTGAAATTTGCCTTTGCAATATAAATAAGCAATATAAAGTGCTCGAGGACGTGAAATCCTAATTTCCTATGAAACCCTTGCTCTCTCTTGTTATGTGGAACTTGCTAACATCTCTCAAATAATCCTCCAAATGGAATTCCCATTTTTTCAGAAGTATCTCACAAGTAGACAAAGTGCTTCTTTGTGTCCAAGTCACTGGCTTTTACTATTTACCTAATTTTTTCACCCCTTTGTTGAAAAATAATTTATTGGTGTTGACAAAATCATTGCACCGTCTTTGTCCCTGATTATGATTAATAAGCCATTTGAACAAAAAGGGACCTGTCAGCTTTTTTGTATAGATGACATTTGTTCCAACATTTTAGTGTTCTTAAAAAAAAAAAACAAAGTTGGTTTTATTTGTGTAGGTTTGGTGATCTGTTAAATACCAAAGCATACCATGAAACATATTCTCTGTGTAATGATCGGATGACTGTGCTGACCTTGTCTTAGGAGACCTTGACTTTCAAGAGTCCCTGAATTACAACCAGGAAAGCATTTAAGGCCAACTTCAATCTGAGCTCTCTTGCTCTTCTGAGAAGCTTTTCTGTATGAAATAATAATACCCGTTACCAGCAAAGCCAGAGCGGCGTACTCACCAAGTGAACATAAGGCACAAAGTACCCAAAAAGTGCAAGTGGGATTCCAACGGCCCACACCGCGTATGCTGTCACCTTGAAGATGGCAAAATTGAAGATTTTTTTTGGAGGACTGAACTTTCTCCTGGAAAAGAGGGAGAGTCTGTTGCCTCCTTTGGTTGTACCGTCTTTATCTTTGGCACTGGAAGCAAAAGGTCGGTAAGTGAAGCCAGCCAGAAAGAGGACAAACACGAAGATGCAGAGGACCCTGAGGGTGTGGAAGAGGCCCACGCTGTCAGTCAGAACCCTCAAAAGGAAAGGCAGCAAAATTGTGAAGATGCTGCTGCCAGCGGTGACGATGCCGTTCACCAGTCCAAGGCGCTTCTTGAAATAGTGTCCCAAAATGACCAAGGAAGGCTGGTAGGCGAAGGAGCAGCCACAGGCAAATATGATCCCATAGGTCAGGTACAGAGGCTCAATGGAGCTGTGCGAAGATGAAAAAGATGTAGAGCAGCTTTCATTATTTTCATCATGTGCTTGGAAGAATAAAGCCTTACGGTCAAAGGGGGTTTCAGTTAATCAACATATTTTCTACAAATAAAAATTAACCAAAAAGAGGTTAAAATCTTAATAAGAATACAACATTACAATATTTTAATTTCATCTGAACAGATAATAAAAAACGCCTTAATATGTGAAAAATGATCAATAAGGTCCTCAGTGATTTGATCCCTGCTCCTCTTTCTATTGACTTTCAGGCGAACCACGCAGCACTGGATAAAAACTGTGATGCTCCCAACTTAGAAATAAACAGCGGTGCCAGGAGGGGCCCCAGTGACACTGACAATCATTAAACTACCTAAGAAACACCTAGTCTCAATAAAAGCTTTTAAAAAGGAGAATTGAACTATGAAAACTCTTTTCCTTAATGGAATTTTCCCAGGGACTTATTAATCAGCAATGTACTCAAAGAGAAGGCCACGTTTGATATTTTCTCCCCAGGCTTATGCGAGGAACGTTCGCACGGACAGGCAGTTGTGCGTCTGCTGCATTTTGCTGGCCTAAGGGCTGCAGACCAACCTTCGCCCTGTGCTGCACTGTTCTCAGTGTTGTGCAAGATAATGAGAAATCATATTCTGATCGCAGGACTGCTAAATGAAGTGCATTCACTACTGATCCCAGTCTGTAAGCTTCAGGGCCAGGCAAGTCTCAGCAAAAATAATCAAAGGTTAAGAATTCTATATTTAACCAAATACTTAATTACACACTTCTGATGAAAGTCAAGGAACATAGGGAATTCCCTGGCAGTCCAGTGGTTAGGACTCAGCACTCTCACTGCCAAGAGCCTGGGTTCGATCCCCGGTCAGGGAACTAAGATCCCACAAGCTGCACAGTGCAACAACAACAAAAAAAGAAAATGAACAAAAGAAAAGAGAGGGCTGAAGCAAGAGGAGGCTGCAAAGTGGAGGAAATGTTTTAAAAAAAGAAAGTAAAGGAACACAGCATTACATTCTTTGAAACAAGGAGTAAAAGAATGCTGAAGTGTTTTTTCTTTTGAAAATTCAGAAGGCTGTGTATCAGTAGTAAAGGCAAGCTCTTTATTAGAAACTAAGGTAGATAAAGTTGGTTAATAATTAAATTTTGAACAATAATTGTAGCTAGCAATATGCTGAGGTAATCACAAGGAACTCTAGAATCTGATAAAATTAAGGTAGGCTTGCAGTCCTCTCACTCTGAGATGCCCCTTCCCCGTCTATTAATCTACGTAAAAACCATCTTCAAATCAGGTTCAAGAGCCAGTCCCTAATTCTCCCAAATTAACCTTACCTAACTCTGATCACTCTTTACTAAAATCTCACTCTTATTCAATAAACATATTTAACAGCTACTATGTTCCAGATACTTGGTGAAAAAAACACTTTAAGTGTGGTTATGCCCTACTTCTAGTCTGCTTAGTGAAACAAGACACCTACCTGAAATAACAAGAATGTAAAACAAAATATAAATAATATTTCACTCATTCTGCATCAGTCTTTTCACATTCAGTATTTTTCCAGATAACTGCAACAAATTTCTTAAGGTGCCAATTTACTTTTATTTAATAATTTTAAAGGAAAAATCTAAATACGTTTTTCTCTGCCTTCTTCAAAGTGTATGTTAAAAATAGTATTGACAGCACAGTATTGTCATAAACAATGACAATATCTATAATTACACTACATTATTGTAAAGCTGTCAGTTGGAAAACCAGAGAGCCATGGATATAAATAGAGACATTCTTTTGCACACCATTTAAATACGGAGTGCTGGGTAAGGTTAGCCTTGGAATCTCTCCTACAGGGTAAAATACATCAGCTTTGTGATGGCATTTTCACTGCTGCTGGAACCTTCTTCACTTCTAATTTTCACTTTAGTAACAGATGGTTCAAATTGTTGAAGTTTGACAACTGAGTAAGTGCCGTGTAAATCAGTAAGATAGCAAGTATGTGTGGGAAAAGTATTCAAAGAAGAGACACTGACGCAGCACCCTGGAATTGCTACAGAAGGCTTTCTTAAGAAGGGAGAATTTGAACTAGACGAAAAGAAGGTCAGTCCACCGTTCAACATATGTGGTAAGGTAAAGATCCCTTCAAGGGGTGGGGATGGGGGAGGAAGAGAGAGAAAAAGAACTAGGTCACCACATAAAATACATTTTATAATTTTTTTTCTCAGTGGTCAAAGAAGTTTGAGAAACATTGCTTGCTGTAAGTTGGTCTGTGTATATGAATTTTGTCTACCAAACTAGGTAATAAGTTACATGAGTTTTTTATCTCTTCGTTTCTCTCTCCACCAAAGCCTGAGTGTTAATACTTCAGCAAATGCTAAGGTCACTGACAATGGGTATCTGGAGGCTTCCAGGCCATGCAGGGGTCTGATGAGGCAGTAAGAGCACAATACTGTATTAGAGATAAAGAAGAACTAAAAGTAAATGATCTCACAGAATTACCTAAGTAGAATCTTATCCCAAACAAAACTGGTTCTTTATTTCTTTAAAAAACAACTTTAGAAGACAAGAACAAAGGCAACTTTAAAGGTGGAATACTTATTTTCTAATGAGAAATAAAAATAATTGTTTAGAATCCAAATAAAATGTCTAAGGTGAAAGAAAGGCTCACTTTAGAGTTGAGGAAGGGGTATGTGTGGGGAGAGTGAGGGTAAAATCAGTAAACCACGGATTCTGTTGATTCTAAATACTTAAAAATAAGCAGGGTGGGACTCCCCTGGTGATCCAGAGATTAAGGACTCCGAGTTTTCACACAGGGGCCTGGTTCAATCCCTGGTTGGAAGCTAAGCTTCCTCGTGCTGTGTGGTGTGGCCAAAATAAAGATCGAAGAAATAAATAAACAGGGCAATGGCCAATGAACACATGAAAAGATGCTCAAGATCATTAATTAACAGAGAAATGCAAATTAAAACTACTATGAGGTATCTCCCTCACAGCAGTCAGGATGGCCAGCATCAGAAAATCTACCAACAATAAATGCTGGAGATAATGTGGAGGAAAGGGAACCCTCCTATACTGTTAGCGGGAATGTGAACTTATACAGCCATTAGTGAGAACAATATGAAAAAACTAGGAATAAATCTACCATATGACCTAGCAACTCCACTACTGGGCATATACCCTGAGAAAATCACAATCAAAAATGACACGTGTTCCCCAGTGTTGACAGCAGCACTGTTTACAGTAGCCAGGACAGGGAAGCAACCCAGACGTCCACCGACAGAGGAGTGGATAAGGAAGACACGGTGCATACACACAATGCAACGTTACTCAGCCATAAAAAGGAACGGATTTAAGTCAGTTCTAGTGCGGAAAGGTTGAGGACAGGAGGAGAAGGGGACGACAGAGGATGAGATGGCTGGATGGCAACACTGACTCAATGGACATGGGTTTGGGTGGACCCCAGGAGTTGGTGATGGACAAGGAGGCCTGGCGTGCTGCGGTTCATGGGGTTGCAAAGAGTCAGACACGACTGAGCGACTGAACTGAGTGAGTAAGGTAGATGAACCTCTAGTTATACAGACTGAAATAAGTCAGAAAGAGAAAAACAAATAAAGTACATTAACCATATATATGGAATCTAGAAAAATGATATTGATGCAGCTATTTTCAGGGAAGGAATGGAGACACAAATGTAGAGAATGGACTTGTGGGCACAGTGGGGAGGGAGACGGTGGGATGAATGGAGAAAGTAGCAGCAACAGACAGAAACTCTTAGGTGAAAGATGGACAGCTGGTGAGAAGTTGCTGTGCACCACAGGGAACCCAGGTTTGTGCTCTGTGATGACCTGGAGGGATGGGATGGGGGTGGGGGGTAGGGAGGCTAGACAGGGAGGGGGTCTAAGGATAATTATGGCTGTTCTGCACTGTTGTGTAACAGAAACCAACACAACATTGCAAAAAAAAAACCCTTTTAATTTAAATTTTAAAAAAATAGAAAAAAATCAACAGGGCAAGCAATGTAAGTTTGATTTTTTTTTTTCCCTAGTAACTACAATAATGCTTTCCAACTAGAGCTCAAAGATAGCTAGGGAAGAGAAAGGGACAGGAAATGAAGATAAACCACAAAAGGAGACAGAGGATGGAAATCATCTAAGGGTTTTCCTGTTAAGTGCTGCCTGTTAGCCAGAGCTACCCATTAAACCAGGGTTTCTCTATCTGGGGATTATCCTGATAATGAAAGAGGATTTGCAGGTAAAACAGGAGCTGGAGGGAGAGGTGCTTCCGCGGTAAGGGTGCCCACCAGCTCTCTGCAGTTAGCGCCTCTGCAGGGCTTCTAACAGACACAGGGAACAATGTTTTGATAGGAATCTTTATTTTAAGCTGCATTTGATCACTACATTTTGTCATGCTCTTTTTAAATTTCAGCACTGTTCTTTCCCCCTCCCCACCCCCACCCCCCAAAAAAGTGCAGGTAGGAATTCTCTACCTGGATTAAAATAAACAGCAAAGTCTAGATCTCATTAATAAAAATATTTCACATCAAGCGTATGAACAACCATTTCAAAATATATGTTCTTGTACGCTTTGGAACTCAGAATGAGTTGATCTTAAATTAAGGCCATTGCTTTAGACAACTTTACTGCTAGAATCTGAGTTCTTTGGGATTTTTCTGTGAATGGAAAAAAACAAAAGGAGAAATATTTTTTCTTGGCTCCAGGGAACACATGTACCCTGACTTGGCATCTCACTCTGAGGCACTGCAAGCAAAAGCATTCAAATTTACAAGCTCTGATTTGCTGCTGTGGACAGTGCGTAAGTGACACGCTTCAAGTTTTAAGCACTTGAAAAGGAGGACTTTTTTTCCTTGTAAACAGCAAAGTTTCTGAAAGGAAATCTGGAAGATAGCTCACAGATTTTGAAAAGCAACATGAAGAAACCAAGTCCTTACCTTACAAAAGAACTTGATAAGAGTCCAACAAATCCAACAGCAGCGCCCACGACAGCTGTTTTCCGACAACCAAATATGTCTGTGAAGACACTGACAATCGGGCAGCAGAAGAAAATCATCCCCATGGAGAGAGAACTAACCCATGCTGCAAGAGAGGGGGAGATGGGGGACATTATGACACGGGGAATTCTAGTTGTTCTTATCTCATAAAATGCAAGACATATTGAGAAAAGTACCAGTGCAGGAAAGATATTACTCAGACTGATGAATGGGGGAAAGTTAGAATAAGCAACAAATCTGAATCATAGATCAAAGCATTGGCAAGGACTCATTATAATTAGCAAAGCAATTATTTGTGTTCAGTGGAACTTCTGAAAAAAGTCTGTATCCTTAAATAAATCAAACATTCTCCTGGGACCTAATCTCTATCCTGGTAACTATGGTTTTAAGCAACTTCTAATCTGCGGAAAGAAATCTGTCTGAAAAAATTGAAATATATTTAGGAACCCATGTCCAGGTGATCAAACTGCAAAGAAATAACCACCGAACTCAACAGTGGTGAAACCTGAAGAAAAGGAGTTATATGGACACAGTAGTTAAGAATCAAACATCTGCCTAGAGTCTGGGCTTTGTGCTTTTGTTAAAGGAACCAAATCCACACAGGCAATTTGTTGACCTAGATAATAGTTACTGTATATTCACTTTATTCATAAAGCCATACACACAGTTTATCTTCTTTTTTGAAAGTATGTTATCATTCACAATAGAAAAGATTTAAGAATCAGGTCATAATTTCCTGTTCTGATGCTGTAAAGACAAAAACAAAAGGAAAGCAAAAGAGAGACATACTGAGCACAAATGATCATAAATTTGTGCCAAAGAAATGAGTGATCTTGTAAGACACTGAGTCTGTGAATTCTTAAAAAGTATAATGAACTAGTGAGCCCTAAGTGAACATGAGCTATAAAATAAACAAATCCCTCAAGTCCCCAGCTCTGAACTATGCAACAAATTCTTGGGCAAATCATTTCCTCTGAGTCTGTTTTCTCACCTTGAGAGGGGATTGAACACAGATCTTTCCAGAATTATTAAAGATTAGAGAATATGTGTCTAAACCTCCACATATAGCACAGAGTGCTTAATAATGCAGAGTTTTAACAGCAACAAATTGTCTTAAAAAATGAAATGATCTCCAGCATTCCACCCAGCTCTGACAGTCTACTAGTAAACCACTCTATTTCCTTAGCAAAGGAAGTTAAGTCCAGACAGACCCTGTACAAATGACTATTTGCTAATAATGGTATTCAAATGGAGCTTCACCAGACTAACAATTTCATTTAATTCTTTGCCTTCTTACATTTTAAGTTATTTTAAAATTATGTATATTTTATGAGCCATAATTTCTTTCCTTTCTTCCCTTACCAGAAAGGAGACAAAACACAATGAAGAGACTGTACAAACAATGCAGGCTTAGCTTAGGTGTTGGTGGGAGGGATCAGAAGTGGACAGGCTCTGGGGGAGAGGTGATGGGCCAGATATTACCACAACAACAGCCCCGGATGTACCCACTCAAGGAGAAGTATGACTTTTTCAGTCCATGTTATATAAAAATGTTACTGATTTTTAATCATTTAATCTCATTCAAAAAAATTTTAGTCATCTATCATGTTGATGAAACAATCTAAACCAGTCTAGTCAGACCAGAAGAACAGCATCCTAACCTTTATTTTTGGATGAAGGTACTTGACAATTAAGTGAAACGCCAACACTAAACAGGAAATCACATTAAGAAATTCGAGAGCAAATATTTATATTGCGCTAACATTCAAAGAAGTCAAGGCATGTTTCAAGAAGAACAACAAGTCCTTATGCGTTATCTAGGTGTTGGTCTACCTTTAACACCAAATGTGAAAGTTTTTACAGAATCTTATGTCCACTGAACAAGCACTAAGTGTAGGATATAATCAAACACAACTTTACCTTTGTCTCGACTATCGCCTTAAAATGCACGCATGGAGAAGATGTTCCCTGCCACTGCACTAGCACTTCAGCAGGCCCACCTGACCCCTGCAGCCAGTGCTGAGCAGCAGGAAGGCCTCAGGTGCTTTAGGTTACAAACTAACCTTCACTAGGTAATCAGAATCTTTTTTCCTCGGGAGGAGAGGAAGATCAGCTTTGTCTCTTTTCCGTGGCCCTTCTTCCCCTCCCTAGCTATTGCTCTCTCCAAAGTGGGCGGGCATGAGACACAGGGCTGCTCGGAGACAAGGCAAGGAGACTCCTACTTAACAGGTCCTGCCAAAAGGCCTGAACGGCGTGTCCGAAGCGGATGCTTTCCCTCAGGTGCACTTCCATGGGTTCTTCCAAGTCTCACCTCAGAGCTCCTTCTGGCTACAGCTCCACAGACAAGGACAGTTCACTCTCGTCCTGGCTTTCTGGCTGTCACTTAAAAGACTCACTGTTGGAGCCTCGTTGCCCTTCTAGACGGTTTATTTGGGCAGGGATCAAAACAGCTCCTCTCTCCTCCACTCAGCCTCCTCTGCTCTGCAGGAAATGTTCATGTTTCCTCTGCCCTGACAAACACTGGAGTGTGGGCAAGTTCCACAGAGCCCTCCTCTTGCTGTGGGAGCAGCTGGCCAGATGCAGTTCTCTCCTTGTGGGATTTCTCACAGGATTCAGACCTCAGTCCTCTGTATCCCCTAACTGAAGAGAATTTTTTAAACCTCTAAGTAGTCCCTCTAAAGCTCCTCTCACTAGGTTATCAAGTGAGAGAGTGTGTACCCAAACTTTTCCCATGAGGGGTTGGGTGGAAGGAAGCCATAGCATAATTTCATTAAAAAATCTTCACAAAATGCTCTTCCTTGACCCATAAATATCCTTCTTCTGGGTTTTAGAGCCTCTAACTGATCCTTGAACATGAACTATCCCACTTTTGAATTTCATGCTTCTGTACCTTGATGCCTCAGCTAAATTCCAAACATCTTTTTTTTTTTTTTTGGCTGCACCACACAGCTTGAGGGATCTTAGTTCCCCTGCAATGGAAGCAGGGGAATCCTAACCACTGGACTACCAGAGAATTCAAGAAATTCTCTTTTTAGAAATTTTTTATTGGAGTATAGGTGACTTATAATGTTGTGTTAGTTTTGGACAAACAGCAAAGTCAATCAGTTATACATATATTCACTTTTTTTTTTAAGATTCTTTTCCCATATAGGCCATTAGAGAATACTGAGAGGTCTCTGTGCTATACAGCAGGTTCTTCTTCTTTTATATACAGCAGTGTATATATGTCAGTCTCAATCTTCCAATTTATCCCTCCATCCCCTGATAATCGCAAGTTTGTTTTCTACATCCATGACTATTTCTGTTTCATAAATAAGTTCATTTATACTCTTCTTTTATACTCCACATATAAGTGATATCATATGGTATTTGTCTCTCTGTGTCTGACTTACTTCATTCAGGATAATAATCTCTAGGTAAAGCCACATCACTGCAAATGACATTATTTCATTCTTTTATGGCTGAGTAACACTGCATTGTATATATGTACCATATCTTCTTTAACCATTTCTCTGTTGATGGACATTTACGTGCTTCCATGCCCTGGCTATTGTAAATAGTGCTGCAATGAACACTGGGGTGCATGTATCTTTTCAAATTATGGTCTTCTCTGGGTATATGCCCAGGAGTGAGATTGTTGGGTCATATGGTAGTTCTATTTTAAGGAACTCCCATACAACATACTGTTTCCATAGTGGTTGTACCAGTTCACCTTCCCAACAGTGTAGGAGAACTGCCTTTTCTACACATGCTCTCCAGCATTTACTGTTTGTCGATTTTTGATGATGGCCATTCTGACTGGTGTGAGGTGATACCTCATTGTAGTTCTGATTTGCATTTCCCTAATAGTGATGTTGAGCATCTTTGCATGTACTTTTTGGCTATCCATGAAATATAGCTACCAAATAACCTTTCGATTGGCAATAAAATGGTCAAATCAAGTACAGTTTACTCGTTTCTGAATTTTTATGTAGTTGCCAGACAATACCACACTCCAAAAGTCATTGGAACTTTGTTAAATAATATTTAAATGTTTATTTGAGGCTATTAGACCAATGTTCTATTACAGAGCAAAGATGTTGTGAAAAAGGCCAAGATCAAGTGGAAATGGGGGTTGGAGCTCTCAAAACAGGGCGAAAGAGTATTTATCAGCCTTCAACTAACCACAGTAAGTCTTCCCTTTGGGTGTTTTCAGTTGTAAACATTTTGTCCTTGTAGTCATTTACATCCAAGTTATAACATTTTTGTTTTACTTAATATGCAGGAAACTCTTTTTAAATATTAAACCTAACCACTTCTTCCAAGTGATTTGCATTTTCCTTTGGCCATGCTGAGAAATGAGGATTTGTTCTTAGTATGGAGTAGTAAACAAAGAGGGTCTGGATGGAGAAACTGGAAAGCTGATTGTTACTTTTAGATATATATGTAGTTTATAATTTATTGTTTTTTAAAATTTGTATTTAATTTGTACTTTTATGGTCACCTTACTATAACTGCTAACGGTTACACAGGATTTGAATTGAATTTGTATTTATGCTAACCACTTTGATTGTTACTTTATAAAAAAGATTGTCCTACCTGGTCTTTTTTTTGGATGTTTCTCTCTGTTAACATCAAACACACACATTCAAATAAGAGTGTACAAACGCACTCTAAAGTCTTTCTTTCTTTCTTGTTTTTTTTAAGGGAAAATGGACTTTATGTAATAGCTAACTTGAATCCTATAGAAGTGCCAACAACCTCAAAATCAATTCATTACATACATAGGTATGCCACTCTACAACAACAGTAAATATAGAAAAGTACAGTTCATTGAGAAATACTGTTAATGCCAAAGAGGTCCACTATGAAGTCATTAGCATTTTAAAATATCTGAATTTTATTACTAACATCTACATACATTTTAAAAACAGTATTGCAAATGAGAAGAAGATACAGCAGTATGTAACACACTTTGCTGATTAGGGATTCTAAGCTGGTGCATTTTCAGAAGATATTTAATCCCTTCTTTATTATACATTTTTTGAAATCTATATCTCTTAAGACATTTAGCACATTGTATTGGAGAAGGAAATGGCAACCCACTCCAGTGTTCTTGCCTGGAGAATCCCAGGGACGGGGGAGCCTGGTGGGCTGCCGTCTATGGGGTCGCACAGAGTTGGACACGACTGAAGCAACTTAGCAGCAGCAGCATATGGTGCTCTGGTTGGACCTCTATTTCTGTATGTATATTACTAGATGGAAATTATTGGAAGATAGAAAAATATTTTAGTTGTTTTAATATTCTCAGGAGCCTATGATAGTGCCAAGAACATACATAATAAACACTTACTTGGAATGGAGAGAATGTTATTATTCCATATTTTAGATAGTATCTCTTCCATTGGAAAATATTTGCTCTTCAACAGAATTAGGAAACCCTGTGTAGATGTTTAGTCAAATTATATGGGAGGATTAGGGGTAGTTTTCTTTTTTTTTTTTTTTTTTACTATTTATTCATTTATTTGGCTGCACCAGGTCTTAGTTGCAGCATGTGGGATCTAGTTCCCTGACCAGGGATCAAACCTGGGCCCCCTGCATTGGGAGCTGAGAGAGTTAACCACTGGACCAGCAGGGAAGTCCCTAGTTTGCAATTTTTAAACAAAGTTTTACCATGCTGGATATAGTGACTGTGTCTTTCAGTTTCTCAGTTTCTATTATTAATAGTAATCATAGACTTGGAAGGGTCAGAAGAGAACAACAGGCTCTTTTATTTTTATGGTGTATAGTATAATCCATAAAACCTTGGATTCTTCGTTATGCCATGTTAAAATTTTACAAAAACAGTGCCAAGTAATAGATTCATTCAAGAATTAATATTTTTGGTCACATAATCTATGACAGAGGCAGGAATATACAATGGAAAAAAGACAGTCTCTTCAGTACGTGCTGCTGGGAAAACAGGACAGCTACATGTAAAATAATGAAATTAAAACACTTCCTAATACCACACACAAAAATAATCTCAAAATGGATTAAAGACCTAAATGTAAGATCGGACACTATAGAACTCTTAGAGAAGAACATAGAACACTCTTTGACAAGATCTTTTTTGATCTACCTCCCAGCATAATGAAAATAAAAGTAAAAATAAACAAGTGGGATCTAATTAAACTTAAAAGCTTTTGCATAGCAAAGGAAACCATAAACAAAACAATAAGACAGCCCTCAGAATGGGAGAAAATATTTCAAATAAAGCAACTGACAAGGGATTAATTTCCAAAATATGCAAACAGCTCATGTAGCTGAATATCAAAAAAACAACCCAATTAAAAAATGGGCAGAAGATCTAAATAGACATTTGTCCAAAGAAGACATGCTGCTAAGTCACTTCAGTCGTGTCCAACTCTGTGTGACCCCATAGACGGCAGCCCACCAGGCTCCCCCGTCCCTGGGATTCTCCAGGCAAGAACACTGGAGTGGGTTGCCATTTCCTTCTCCAATACAATGTGCTAAATGTCTTAAGAGATATAGATTTCAAAAATGTATAATAAAGAAGGGATTAAATATCTCCCAAAAATGTACCAGCTTAGAATCCCTAATCAGCAAAGCGTGTTACATACTGCTGTATCTTCTTCTCATTTGCAATACTGTTTTTAAAATGTATGTAGATGTTAGTAATAAAATTCAGATATTTTAAAATGCTAATGACTTCATAGTGGACCTCTTTGGCATTAACAGTATTTCTCAATGAACTGTACTTTTCTATATTTACTGTTGTTGTAGAGTGGCATACCTATGTATGTAATGAATTGATTTTGAGGTTGTTGGCACTTCTATAGGATTCAAGTTAGCTATTACATAAAGTCCATTTTCCCTTAAAAAAAACAAGAAAGAAAGACTTTAGAGTGCGTTTGTACACTCTTATTCGAATGTGTGTGTTTGATGTTAACAGAAACATCCAAAAAAAAAAAGACCAGGTAGGACAATCTTTTTTATAAAGTAACAATCAAAGTGGTTAGCATAAATACAAATTCAATTCAAATCCTGTGTAACCGTTAGCAGTTATAGTAAGGCGACCATAAAAGTACAAATTAAATACAAATTTTAAAAAACAATAAATTGTAAACTACATATATATCTAAAAGTAACAATCAGCTTTCCAGTTTCCCCATCCAGACCCTCTTTGTTTACTACTCCATACTAAGAACAAATCCTCATTTCTCAGCATGGCCAAAGGAAAATGCAAATCACTTGGAAGAAGTGGTTAGGTTTAATATTTAAAAAGAGTTTCCTGCATATTAAGTAAAACAAAAATGTTATAACTACATGGATGTAAATGACTATAAGGACAAAATGTTTACAACTGAAAACACCCAAAGGGAAGACTTACTGTGGTTAGTTGAAGGCTGATAAATACTCTTTCGCCCTGTTTTGAGAGCTCCAACCCCCATTTCCACTTGATCTTGGCCTTTTTCACAACATCTTTGCTCTGTAATAGAACATTGGTCTAATAGCCTCAAATAAACATTTAAATATTATTTAACAAAGTTCCAATGACTTTTGGAGTGTGGTATTGTCTGGCAACTACATAAAAATTCAGAAACGAGTAAACTGTACTTGATTTGACCATTTTATTGCCAATCGAAAGGTTATTTGGTAGCTATATTTCACTTAGGAGTGGTTCTGAAGTTATTTACTATCAACTTCTGTTAGTAGCAGCAGAGTGAAGTGGTCAAGTAAGTCCTCTTACAGATAATAACTGTGTTGGGGGAAAAAAACTTATTTAAACACACTGGGAAATGTTTTAAAACAGACAGAAGTAGGAGAGTTTTCTTCCCTGGTGGCTCAGACCAAAAACAACCTGCCTGAAACGTGGGAGACCAAGTTCAATCCTTGGATTGGGAAGATTCCCTAGAGAAGGAAATGACAACCCACTCCAGTATTCTTGCCTGGAAAATCCGCATGGACAGAGAAGCCTGGCAGACTACAGTCCATGGCGTCGCAGAGAGTCTGAGAGACCAGCAACTAACACTTCCTTTTCCCTTTTATACCTGGAGAAGCTGAATCTGGAAGAAATAAAAATTACCAGTTTGTGGGCCTTCTTGAAGATCAACAAACTATGCAGATGCTGGGTGGACTAGTAAGGGGCCAGACTAAAAAGCAACAGCTGGAGAGGGGAAAAAAAAAAGCAACAGTTGGAAACTATATGAACTGAAAACAGAGATACCAGCTGCTACGTACCACAGACAGACAGACTTTGCAGTTTGAGTCCAGGCAAAATAACTGCCTCCTAGGAACAAAAACTCAATAATACTTGGAAAAACAAAATGGAGTTAAGAGTTGTTTCAAATATTATCTACAATGTTCAAGTATTCAACCTAAAATTACCAGACATGCAAAGAAACAGATACTAAATATAAATGGACTCTGAATGAACTTAGATGTTGAATTCAAAAACAAAAACTACAAAATGTCTATTATAATTATGTTAAAAGTATTGATATTAATGGATAATACTTTAAAAGTAAAATATGGAATTACTGAGTGAAGAGATAGAGAATCTCAACAGTGAAATGTAAACTACAAGAAAATGGAAATTTTAGGGGCGAAAAGTACAGTAGCTGAAAAAAATGCATTATGATAGGCTCATACGTAAGAAAGAATCTGGGAATTTGAAGACAAAAATTACCTAATATAAGAAAAGAGAAAAATAATACTGAAGGAGAATGAACAAAGTCTCAGAGATCTTGGAATGGAAATCTAGGAGATTTCCACTACAAGAAATCTTAAAGAAAGTTCCACAACTTAAGTCCAAAGGAAGGACTGAAACATACAAACACACACAACACACTGCTTTCTCATATTTCTTTATAAGATATATGACTATTTAAAGCAAAAATTATAACAATGTATGTGCAGGAGTGCTTAGTTGCTTCAGGTATCTGCCTCTGTGACTCCACAGACTGCAGCCCACCAGGCTCCTCTGTCCACAGAATTTTCCAGGCAAGAATACTGTGGGTTGCCATTTCCTCCTCCAGGGGATCATCCTGACACAGGGATGGAACCCACACCTCCAGTGGCTTCTGCATTGGCAGGCAGATTCTTTACTGCTGAGCCACCTGGGATAGATGTATTATAATACATCTATAATACACATATGATACATATATGATACATAATATGATAACAGCACTAAAGATGGAAGTAAATGAAAATACACTACCATAAGATTCCTATATTTTATCTGAAGCAATTCCATATCAATTTAAAATACATTGAGATATACGTTGTA